>NW_026090738.1:0-9376 GCF_024586455.1 Bactrocera neohumeralis
GGTGGAATTCTTCCAAATGCACTGCCGTTATGGCTTTATATCCACTTCAGTAAGATGAAGAATGGTTATTAACTTAAGTAAGTGAAGGAAATGATTTGAAGAAACTCAATATCGATTGCTAAATGTGTATATAGAAGAATATCGACTTTATACCTAAATATAAGAAGGTGGAATTCTTCCAAATGCACTGCCGTTATGGCTTTATATCCACTTCAGTAAGATGAAGAAGGTTAATTAACTTAAGTAAGTGAAGGAAATGATTTGAAGAAACTCAATATCGATTGCTAAATGTGTATATACAAGAATATCGACTTTATACCTAAATATAAGAAGGTGGAATTCTTCCAAATGCACTGCCGTTATGGCTTTATATCCACTTCAGTAAGATGAAGAATGGTTATTAACTTAAATAAGTGAAGGAAATGATTTGAAGAAACTCAATATCGATTGCTAAATGTGTATATAGAAGAATATCGACTTTATACCTAAATATAAGAAGGTGGAATTCTTCCAAATGCACTGCCGTTATGGCTTTATATCCACTTCAGTAAGATGAAGAGGTTAATTAACTTAAGTAAGTGAAGGAAATGATTTGAAGAAACTCAAAATCGATTGCTAAATGTGTATATACAAGAATATCGACTTTATACCTAAATATAAGAGGGTGGAATTCTTCCAAATGCACTGCCGTTATGGCTTTATATCCACTTCAGTAAGATGAAGAAGGTTAATTAACTTAAAGAAGTGAAAGAAATGATTTGAAGAAACTCTATAACGATTACTAAATGTATATATACAAGAATATCGACTTTATAGTTAAATATAAGAAGGTGGAAGTTTTCCAAATGCAATGCTGTTATGGCTTTATATCCACTTCAGTAAGAGGAAGAAGGTTAGTTAACTTAAAGAAGTGAATAAAATGATTTGAAAAAACTCAATATCGATTGCTAAAGTGTATATACAAGAATATCGACTTTATACCTAAATATAAGAAGGTGGAATTCTTCCAAATGCACTGACGTTATGGCTTTATATCCACTTCAGTAAGATGAAGAAGGTTATTTAACTTAAATAAGTGAAAGAAATGATTTGAAGAAACTCAATATCGATTGCTAAATTTGTATATACAAGAATATCGACTTTATACCTAAATATAAGAAGGTGGAATTCTTCCAAATGCGCTGCCGTTATGGCTTTATATCCACTTCAGTAAGATGAAGAAGGTTAATTAACTTAAATAAGTGAAAGAAATGATTTGAAGAAACTCAATATCGATTGCTAAATGTGTATATACAAGAATATCGACTTTATACCTAAAAGAAGGTGGAATTCTTCCAAATGCACTGCCGTTATGGCTTTATATCCACTTCAGTAAGATGAAGAAGGTTAATTAACTTAAGTAAGTGAAGGAAATGATTTGAAGAAACTCAATATCGATTGCTAAATGTGTATATAGAAGAATATCGACTTTATACCTAAATATAAGAAGGTGGAATTCTTCCAAATGCACTACCGTTATGGCTTTATATCCACTTCAGTAAGATGAAGAATGTTAATTAACTTAAATAAGTGAAGGAAATGATTTGAAGAAACTCAATATCGATTCCTAAATGTGTATATAGAAGAATATCGACTTTATACCTAAATATTAGAAGGTGGAATTCTTCCAAATGCACTGCCGTTATGGCTTTATATCCACTTCAGTAAGATGAAGAAGGTTAATTAACGAAAATAAGTGAAGTAATTAATTTGAAGCAACTCAATATCGATTGCTAATTGTGTATATAGATGAATATCGACTTTATACCTAAATATAAAGAAGGTGAAACTCTTCCAAAATGCACTGCCGTTATGGCTTTATATCTAATTCAGTAAGATGTTTTATATTAATTAACTGAAATAAGTGAAGGAAATGATTCGAAGAACTCAATATCGATTGCTAAATGTATATATGCAAGAAAATTGACTTTATACCTAAATATAAGAAGGTGAAATTCTTCCAAATGCACTGCCGTTATGGCTTTATATCCATTTCAGTAAGATGAAGAAGGTTAATTAACTTAAATAAGTGAAAGAAATGATTTGACGAAACTCAATATCGATTGCTAAATGTGTATATACAAGAATATCGACTTTATACCTAAATATAAGAAGGTGGAATTCTTCCAAATGAACTGCCGTTATCGCTTTATATCCACTTCAGTAAGATGAAGAAGTTTAATTAACTTAAATAGGTGAAGTAAATGATTTGAAGAAACTCAATATCGATTGCTAAATGTGCATATAAAAGAATATCGACTTTATACCTAAATATAAGAAGGTGGAATTCTTCCAAATGCACTGCCGTTATCGCTTTATATCCACTTCAGTAGGACGAAGAAGGTTAATTAACTTAAATAAGTGAAGGAGATGATTTGACGAAACTCAATATCGATTGCTAAATGTGTATATAGAAGAATATCGACTTTATACCTAAATATAAGAAGGTGGAATTCTTCCAAATGCACTGCCGTTATGGCTTTATATCCACTTCAGTAAGATAAAGAAGGTTAATTAACTTAAATAAGTGAAGGAAATGATTTGAAGAAACTCAATATCGATTGCTAAATGTGTATATACAAGAATATCGACTTTATACCTAAATATAAGAAAGTGGAATTCTTCCAAATGCACTGCCGTTATGGCTTTATATCCACTTCAGTAAGATGAAGAAGGTTATTTAACTTAAATAAGTGAAGGAAATGATTTGAAGAAACTCAATATCGATTGCTAAATCTGCATATACAAGAATATCGACTTTATACCTAAATATAAGAAGGAGGAATTCTTCCAAATGCACTGCCGTTATGGCTTTATATCCACTTCAGTAAGATGAAGAAGGTTAATTAACTTAAATAAGTGAAGGAGATGATTTGAAGAAACTCAATATCGATTGCTAAATGTGTATATACAAGAATATCGACTTTATACCTAAATATAAGAAGGGGGAATTCTTCCAAATGCACTGCCGTTATGGCTTTATATCCACTTCAGTAAGATGAAGAAGGTTAATTAGCTTAAATAAGTGAAAGAAATGATTTGAAGAAACTCAATATCGATTGCTAAATGTGTATATACAAGAATATCGACTTTATACCTAAATATAAGAAGGTGAAATTCTTCCAAATGCACTGCCGTTATGGCTTTATATCCACTTCAGTAAGATGAAGAAGGTTAATTAACTTAAATAAGTGAAAGAAATGATTTGAAGAAACTCAATATCGATTGCTAAATGTGTATATACAAGAATATCGACTTTATACCTAAATATAAAAAGGTGGAATTCTTCCAAATTCACTGCCGTTATGGCTTTATATCCACTTCAGTAAGATGAAGAAGGTTAATTAACTTAAATAAGTGAAAGAAATGATTTGAAGAAACTCAATATCGATTGCTAAATGTGTATATAGAAGAATATCGACTTTATACCTAAATATAAGAAGGTGGAATTCTTCCAAATGCACTGCCGTTATGGCTTTATATCCACTTTCAGTAAGATGAAGAATGGTTATTAACTTAAGTAAGTGAAGGAAATGATTTGAAGAAACTCAATATCGATTGCTAAATGTGTATATACAAGAATATCGACTTTATACCTAAATATAAGAAGGTGGAATTCTTCCAAATGCACTGCCGTTATGGCTTTATATCCACTTCAGTAAGATGAAGAAATTAATTAACTTAAATAAGTGAAGAAAATGATTTGAAGAAACTCAATATTGATTGCTAAATGTGCATATACAAGAATATCGACTTTATACCTAAATATAAGAAGGTGGAATTCTTCCAAATGCACTGCCGTTATGGCTTTATATCCACTTCAGTAAGATGAAGAAGGTTAATTAACTTAAATAAGTGAAGAAAATGATTTGAAGAAACTCAATATCGATTGCTAAATGTGTATATACAAGAATATCGACTTTATACCTAAATATAAGAAGGTGGAATTCTTCCAAATGCACTGCCGTTATGGCTTTATATCCACTTCAGTAAGATGAAGAAGGTTAATTAACTTAAATAAGTGAAGGAAATGATTTGAAGAAACTCAATATCGATTGCTAAATGTGTATATGCAAGAATATCGACTTTATACCTAAATATAAGAAGGTGAAATTCTTCCAAATGCACTGCCGTTATGGCTTTATATCCACTTCAGTAAGATGAAGAAGGTTAATTAACTTAAATAAGTGAAGGAAATGATTTGAAGAAACTCAATATCGATTGCTAAATGTGTATATAGAAGAATATCGACTTTATACCTAAATATAAGAAGGTGGAATTCTTCCAAATGAACTGCCGTTATGGTTTATATCCACTTCAGTAAGATGAAGAACGGTTAATTAACTTAAAGTATTGAAGAAATGATTTGAAGAAACTTTCAATATCGATTGCTAAATGTGTATATACAAGAATATCGACTTTATACCTAAATATAAGAAGGTGGAATTCTTCCAAATGCACTGCCGTTATGGCTTTATATCCACTTCAGTAAGATGAAGAATGTTAATTAACTTAAATAAGTGAAGAAAATGATTGGAAGAAACTCAATATTGATCGCTAAATGTATATATACAAGAATATCGACTTTATAGTTAAATATAAGAAGGTGGAATTCTTCCAAATGCACTGCCGTTATGGCTTTATATCCACTTCAGTAAGATGAAGAACGTTAATTAACTTAAATAAGTGAAGAAATGATTTGAAACTCAATATCGATTGCCTAATGTGTATATAGAAGAATATCGACTTTATACTTAAATATAAGAAGGTGGAATTCTTCCAAATACACTGCCGTTATGGCTTTATGTCCACTTCAGTAAGATGAAGAATGGTTATTAACTTAAGTAAGTGAAGGAAATGATTTGAACTCAATATCGATTGCTAAATGTGTATATACAAGAATATCGACTTTATACCTAAATATAAAAAGGTGGAATTCTTCCAAATGCACTGCCGTTATGGCTTTATATCCACTTCAGTAAGATGAAGAATGGTTATTAACTTAAATAAGTGAAGGAAATGATTTGAAGAAACTCAATATCGATTGCTAAATGTGTATATAGAAGAATATCGACTTTATACCTAAATATAAGAAGGTGGAATGCTTTCAAATGCACTGCCGTTATGGCTTTATATCCACTTCAGTAAGATGAAGAATGGTTATTAACTTAAGTAAGTGAAGGAAATGATTTGAAGAAACTCAATATCGATTGCTAAATGTGTATATAGAAGAATATCGACTTTATACCTAAATATAAGAAGGTGGAATTCTTCCAAATGCACTACCGTTATGGCTTTATATCCATTCAGTTAGATGAAGAATGTTAATTAACATAAATAAGTGAAGGAGATGATTTGACGAAACTCAATATCGATTGCTAAATGTGTATATACAAGAATATCGACTTTATACCTAAATATAAGAAGGTGGAATTCTTCCAAATGCACTGCCGTTATGGCTTATATCCACTTCAGTAAGATGAAGAAGGTTAATTAACTTAAATAAGTGAAAGAAATGATTTGAAGAAACTCAATATCGATTGCTAAATGTGTATATACAAGAATATCGACTTTATACCTAAATATAAGAAGGTGGAATTCTTCCAAATGCACTGCCGTTATGGCTTTATATCCACTTCAGTAAGATGAAGAATGTTAATTAACTTAAATAAGTGAAGGAGATGATTTGACGAAACTCAATATCGATTGCTAAATGTGTATATACAAGAATATCGACTTTATACCTAAATATAAGAAGGTGGAATTCTTCCAAATGCACTGCCGTTATGGCTTTATATCCACTTCAGTAAGAGAAAGAAGGTTAATTAACTTAAATAAGTGAAGTAAATGATTTGAAGAAACTCAATATCGATTACTAAATGTGTATATACAAGAATATCGACTTTATACCTAAATATAAGAAGGTGGAATTCTTCCAAATGCACTGCCGTTATGGCTTTATATCCACTTCAGTAAGATGAAGAAGGTTAATTAACTTAAATAAGTGAAGTAAACGATTTGAAGAAACTCAATATCGATTGCTAAATGTGCATATATACAAGAATATCGACTTTATACCTAAATATAAGAAGGTGGAATTCTTCCAAATGCACTGCCGTTATGGCTTTATATCCATTTCAGTAAGATGAAGAAGGTTAATTAACTTAAATAAGTGAAGAAATGATTTGAAGAAACTCAATATCGATTGCTAAATGTGTATATAGAAGAATATCGACTTTATACCTAAATATAAGCAGGTGGAATTCTTCCAAACGAACTGCCGTTATGGCTTTATATCCACTTCAGTAAGATGAAGAACGGTTATTAACTTAAATAAGTGAAGGAAATGATTTGAAGAAACTCAATATCGATTGCTAAATGTGCATATACAACAATATCGACTTTATACCTAAATATAAGAAGGTGGAATTCTTCCAAATTCACTGCCGTTATGGCTTTATATCCACTTCAGTAAGATGAAGAAGGCTAATTAACTTAAATAAGTGAAGTAAATGATTTGAAGAAACTCAATATCGATTACTAAATGTGTATATACAAGAATATCGACTTTATACCTAAATATAAGAAGGTGGAATTCTTCCAAATGCACTACCGTTATGGCTTTATATCCACTTCAGTAAGATGAAGAAGGTTAATTAACTTAAATAAGTGAAAGAAATGATTTGAAGAAACTCAATATCGATTGCTAAATGTGTATATACAAGAATATCGACTTTATACCTAAATATAAGAAGGTGGAATTCTTCCAAATGCACTGCCGTTATGGCTTTATATCCACTTCAGTAAGATGAAGAAGGTTAATTAACTTTAATAAGTGAAAGAAATGATTTGAAGAAACTCAATATCGATTGCTAAATGTGTATATACAAGAATATCGACTTTATACCTAAATATAAGAAGGTGGAATTCTTCCAAATGCACTGCCGTTATGGCTTTATATCCACTTCAGTAAGATGAAAAAGGTTAATTAACTTAAATATGTTAAACTAATGATTTGAAGCAACTCAATATCGATTACTAAATGTGTATATACAAGAATATCGACTTTATACCTAAATATAAGAAGGTGGAATTCTTCCAAATGCACTGCTGTTATGGCTTTATATCCACTTCAGTAAGATGAAGAATGTTAATTAACTTAAATAAGTGAAAGAAATGATTTGAAGAAACTCAATATCGATTGCTATATGTGTATATACAAGAATATCGACTTTATACCTAAATATAAGAAGGTGGAATTCTTCCAAATGCACTGCCGTTATGGCTTTATATCCACTTCAGTAAGAAGAAGAAGGTTAATTAACTTAAATAAGTGAAAGAAATGATTTGATGAAACTCAATATCGATTACTAAATGTGTATATACAAGAATATCGACTTTGTACCCAAATATAAGATTGTGGAATTCTTCCAAATGCACTGCCGTTATATCTTTATATCCACTTCAGTAAGATGAAGAAGGTTAATTAACTAAATAAGTGAAGTAAATGATTTGAATAAACTCAATATCGGTTGCTAAATGTGTATATACAAGAATATCGACTTTATACCTTAATATAAGAAGGTGGAATTCTTCCAAATGCACTGCCGTTATGGCGTTATATCCACTTCAGTAAGATGAAAAAGGTTAATTAACTTAAATAAGTGAAGTAAATAATTTGAAGAAACTCAATATCGATTGCTAAATGTGTATATAGAAGAATATCGACTTTATACCTAAATATAAGAAGGTGAAATTCTTCCAAATGCACTGCCGTTATGGCTTTATATCCACTTCAGTAAGATGAAGAAGGTTAATTAACTTAAATAAGTGAAAGAAATGATTTGAAGAAACTCAATATCGATTGCTAAATGTGTATATAGAAGAATATCGACTTTATACCTAAATATAAGAAGGTGGAATTCTTCCAAATGCACTGCCGTTATGGCTTTATATCCACTTCAGTAAGATGAAGAAGGTTAATTAACTTAAATAAGTGAAAGAAATGATTTGAAGAAACTCAATATCGATTGCTAAATGTGTATATACAAGAATATCGACTTTATACCTAAATATAAGAGGGTGGAATTCTTCCAAATGCACTACCGTTATGGCTTTATATCCATTCAGTTAGATGAAGAATGTTAATTAACTTAAATAAGTGAAGTAAATGATTTGAGGAAACTCAATATCGATTGCTAAATGTGTATATACAAGAATATCGACTTTATACCTAAATATAAGAAGGTGGAATTCTTCCAAATGCACTGCCATTATGGCTTTATATCCACTTCAGTAAGATAAAGAATGTTAATTAACTTAAATAAGTGAAGGAAAAGATTTGAAGAAACTCAATATCGATTGCTAAATGTGTATATACAAGGATATCGACTTTATACCTAAATATAAGAAAGTGGTATTCTTCCAAATGCACTGCCGTTACGGCTTTATATCCACTTCAGTAAGATAAAGAAGGTTAATTAACTTAAATAAGTGAAGAAATGTTTGACGAAACTCAATATCGTTTAAATGTGTATATACAAGAATATCGACTTTACTAAATATAGGTAAATTGTCTTCCAAATGCACTGCATTTTATCCACCAGTAAGATGAAGAATGGTTATTAACTTAAATAAGTGAAGGAAATGATTTGACGAAACTCAATATCGATTACTAAATGTGTATATACAAGAATATCGACTTTATACCTAAATATAAGAAGGTGGAATTCTTCCAAATGCACTGCCGTTATGGCTTTATGTCCACTTCAGTAAGATGAAGAATGGTTATTAACTTAAGTAAGTGAAGGAAATGATTTGAAGAAACTCAATAGCGATTGCTAAATGTGTATATACAAGAATATCGACTTTAAACCTAAATATAAGAAGGTGAAATTCTTCCAAATGCACTGCCGTTATGGCGTTATATCCACTTCAGTAAGATGAAGAAGGTTAATTAACTTAAATAAGTGAAGGAAATGATTTGAAGAAACTCAATATCGATTGCTAAATGTGTATATACAAGAATATCGACTTTATACCTAAATATAAGAAGGTAGAATTATTCCAAATGCACTGCCGTTATGGCTTTATGTCCACTTCAGTAAGATGAAGAATGGTTATTAACTTAAATAAGTGAAAGAAATGATTTGAAGAAACTCAATATCGGTTGCCAAGTGTGTATATACAAGAATATCGACTTTATACCCAAATATAAGAAGGCGAAATTCTTCCAAATGCACTGCCGTTATGGCTTTATGTCCACTTTGGTAAGATGAAGAATGGTTATTAACTTTCAATATCGATTGCTAAATGTGTATATAGAAGAATATCGACT
>NW_026090739.1:0-7947 GCF_024586455.1 Bactrocera neohumeralis
AAGGTGTAGAATCGATTTTTCGATACATACACATTAAGCAATCGATATCAAGTTGCGTAAAAATATGAACTTTACATATTTATGCTAATTAGCCGTTTTGATGTTATTGGAGTTGTCATAGAGTTGCCCTATAGCAATAGCGACAGTGTATTTGGAACAATTTACAATCTTAAATTAAGGTGTAAAATTGATTTTTTGGTACATACATATTATGCAATCGATATCAAGATGCGTAAAAATATGAACTTTAGATATTTCTGCTAATTAGCCGTTTTGAAGTTATTGGAGTTGTCATAGAGTTGCCCTATAGCAATAGCGACAGTGTATTCGGAACAATTTAACAATCCTAAATTAAGGTGTAAAATTGATTTTTTAGTACATACACATTAAGCAATCGATATCAAGATGCGTAAAAATATGAACTTTACATATTTATGCTAATTAGCCGTTTTGATGTTATTGGAGTTGTTGTCTTTGGAGCAATTTCACAATCTTAAGTTAAGGTGTAGAATCGATTTTTCGATACATACACATTAAGCAATCGATATCAAGTTGCGTAAAAATATGAACTTTACATATTTATGCTAACTCGCCGTTTTGATGTTATTGGAGTTGTCATAGAGTTGTCGTATAGCCATAGCGACAGTGTATTTGGAGCAATTTCACAATCTTATATTAAGGTGTAGAATCGATTTTTTGATACATACACAATATGCAATCGATATCAGGTAGCGTAAAAATATGAACTTTACATATTTTTGCTAATTAATCGTTTTGATGTTATTGGAGTTGTCATAGAGTTGCCCTATAGCAATAGCGACAGTGTATTTGGAACAATTTTACAATCTTATATTAAGGTGTAGAATCGATTTTTTAGTACATACACATTAAGCAATCGATATCAAGTTTCGTAAAAATATGAACTTTACATATTTCTGTCAATTAGCCGTTTTTTGTTATTGGAGTTGTCATAGAGTTGCCCTATAGCAATAGCGACAGTTGTATTTGGAACAACTTTGCAATCTTAAATTAAGGTGTAAAATTGATTTTTTGGTACATACATATTATGCAATCGATATCAAGATGCGTAAAAATATGAACTTTACATATTTATGCAAATTAGCCGTTTTGATGTTATTGGAGTTGTCATAGAGTTGTTCTATAGCAATAGCGACAGTGTATTTGGAACAATTTTACAATCTTAAATTAAGGTGTAAAATTGATTTTTTGGTACATACATATTATGCAATCGATATCAAGATGCGTAAAAATATGAACTTTACATATTTATGCAAATTAGCCGTTTTGATGTTATTGGAGTTGTCATAGAGTTGTCCTATAGCAATAGCGACAATGTATTTGGAACAATTTAACAATCTTAAATTAAGGTGTAGAATTGAATTTTTTGGCACATACACATTAAGCAATCGATATCAAGTTGCGTAAAAATATGAACTTTCCATATTTCTGTTAATTAGCCGTTTTGATGTTATTGGAGTTGTCATAGAGTTGTTCTATAGCAATAGCGACAGTGTATTTGGAACAATTTTACAATCTTAAATTAAGGTGTAAAATTGATTTTTTGGTACATACATATTATGCAATCGATATCAAGATGCGTAAAAATATGAACTTTAGATATTTATGCTAATTAGCCGTTTTGATGTTATTGGAGTTGTCATAGAGTTGTCGTATAGCAATAGCGACAGTGTATGTGGAACAATTTCACAAACTTATATTAAGGTGTAGAATTGATTTTTTGATACATACACATTATGCAATCGATATCAAGATGCGTAAAAATATGAACTTTACATATTTATGCTAATTAGCCGTTTTGATGTTATTGGAGTTGTCATAGAGTTGTCCTATAGCAATAGCGACAGTGTATTTGGAACAATTTAACAATCTTAAATTAAGGTGTAGAATTGATTTTTTGTACATACACATTATGCAATCGATATCAAGATGCGTAAAAATATGAACTTTACATATTTATGCTAATTAGCCGTTTTGATGTTATTGGAGTTGTCATAGAGTTGTTCTATAGCAATAGCGACAGTGTATTTGGAACAATTTAACAATCTTAAATTAAGGTGTAGAATCGATTTTTTGATACATACACATTAAGCAATCGATATCAAGATGCGTAAAAATATGAACTTTACATATTTATGCAAATTAGCCGTTTTGATGTTATTGGAGTTGTCACAGAGTTGTTCTATAGCAATAGCGACAGTGTATATGGATCAAATTCACAATCCTAAATTAAGGTGTAGAATTGATTTTTTGATACATACACATTATGCAATCGATATCAAGATGCGTAAAAATATGAACTTTACATATTTATGCTAATTAGCCGTTTTGATGTTATTGGAGTTGTCATAGAGTTGTCTATAGCAATAGCGACAGTGTATTTGGAACAATTTTACAATCTTAAATTAAGGTGTAGAATTGATTTTTTGTACATACATACACATTATGCAATCGATATCAAGATGCGTAAAAATATGAACTTTACATATTTATGCTAATTAGCCGTTTTGATGTTATTGGAGTTGTCATAGAGTTGTCTATAGCAATAGCGACAGTGTATTTGGAACAATTTAACAATCTTAAATTAAGGTGTAAAATTAATTTTTTAGTACATACATACACATTAAGCAATCGATATCAAGATGCGTAAGAATATGAACTTTACATATTTATGCTAAGTCGCCGTTTTGATTTTATTGGAGCTGTCACAGAGTCTATAGCAATAGCGACAGTGTATTTGGAACAATTTGCAACAATCTTAAATTAAGGTGTAGAATTGATTTTTTGATACATACATATTATGCAATCGATATCAAGATGCGTAAAAATATGAACTTTACATATTTATGCAAATTAGCCGTTTTGATGTTATTGGAGTTGTCATAGAGTTGTTCTATAGCAATAGCGACAGTGTATTTGGAACAATTTTACAATCTTAAATTAAGATATAAATTCGATTTTTTGATACATACATATTAAGCAATCGATATCAAGATGCGTAAAAATATGAACTTTACATATTTATGCTAATTAGCCGTTTTGATGTTATTGGAGTTGTCATAGAGTTGTCTATAGCAATAGCGACAGTGTATTTGGAACAATTTTACAAACTTTAATTAAGATGTAAAATAGTGATTTTTCAGTTTATACACATTAACCAATCGATATCAAATTGCTTGTAAATATGAACTTTACATATTTATGCTAATTAGCCGTTTTGATGTTATTGGAGTTGTAAAAGGGTTGTCCTATAGCAATAGCAACAGTGTATTTGGAACAATTTAACAATCTTAAATTAAGGCGTAAAATTGATTTTTGGTACATTCATATTATGCAATCGATATCAAGATGCGTAAAAATATGAACTTTACATTTTATGCAAATTAGCCGTTTTGACTTTATTGGAGTTGTCATAGAGTTGTCGTATAGCCATAGCGACAGTGTCTTTGGAGCAATTTCACAATCTTAAATTAAGGTGTAGAATCGATTTTTCGATACATACACATTAAGCAACCGATATCAAGTTGCGTAAAAATATGAACTTTACATATGTATGCTAACTCGGCGTTTTGATTTTATTGGAGTTGTCATAGAGTTGTTCTATAGCCATAACGACAGTGTATTTGGAACAATTTACAATCTTAAATTAAGGTGTAGAATTGATTTTTTGATACATACATATTATGCAATCGATATCAAGATGCGTAAAAATATGAACTTTACATATTTATGCAAATTAGCCGTTTTGATGTTATTGGAGTTGTCATAGAGTTGTTCTATAGCAATAGCGACAGTGTATTTGGAACAATTTAACAATCTTAAATTAAGGTGTAGAATTGATTTTTTAGTACATACATACACATTAAGCAATCGATATCAAGATGCGTAAAAATATGAACTTTACATATTTATGCAAATTAGCCGTTTTGATGTTATTGGAGTTGTCATAGAGTTGTCGTATAGCAATAGCGACAGTGTATTTGGAACAACTTCGCAATCTTAAATTAAGGTGTAGAATCGATTTTTTGATACATACACATTAAGCAATCGATATCAAGATGCGTAAAAATATGAACTTTACATATTTATGCTAACTAGCCGTTTTGATGTTATTGGAGTTGTCATAGAGTTGTCGTATAGCCATAGCGACAGTGTATTTAAAGCAATTTCACAATCTTAAATTAAGGTGTAGAATCGATTTTTTGATACATACACAATATGCAATCGATATCAGGTAGCGTAAAAATATGAACTTTACATATTTTTGCTAATTAATCGTTTTGATGTTATTGGAGTTGTCATAGAGTTGCCCTATAGCAATAGCGACAGTGTATTTGGAACAATTTTACAATCTTATATTAAGGTGTAGAATTGATTTTTTGATACATACACATTAAGCAATCGATAGCAAGATGCGTAAAATTATGAACTTTACATATTTATGAAAAGTAGCCGTTTTGATGTTATTGGAGTTGTCATAGAGTTGTTCTATAGCAATAGCGACAGTGTATTTGGAACAATTTTACAATCTTAAATTAAGGTGTAAAATTGATTTTTTGTACATACATATTATGCAATCGATATCAAGATGCGTAAAAATATGAACTTTACATATTTATGCAAATTAGCCGTTTTGATGTTATTGGAGTTGTCATAGAGTTGTTCTATAGCAATAGCGACAGTGTATTTGGAACAATTTTACAACCTTAAATTAAGGTGTAAAATTGATTTTTTGGTACATACATATTATGCAATCGATATCAAGATGCGTAAAAATATGAACTTTACATATTTCTGTTAATTAGCCGTTTTGATGTTATTGGAGTTGTCATAGAGTTGTTCTATAGCAATAGCGACAGTGTATTTGGAACAATTTTCACAATCTTAAATTAAGGTGTAGAATTGAATTTTTTGGTACATACACATTAAGCAATCGATATCAAGTTGCGTAAAATAATGAACTTTACATATTTATGCTAACTAGCCGTTTTGATGTTATTGGAGTTGTCATAGAGTTGTTCTATAGCAATAGCGACAGTGTATTTGGAACAACTTCACAATCTTAAATTAAGGTGTAGAATCGATTTTTTGGTACATACATATTAAGCAATCGATATCAAGTTGCGTAAAAATATGAACTTTACATATTTTTGCTAATTACCCGTTTTGATGTTATTGGAGTTGTCATAGAGTTGCCCTATAGCAATAGCGACAGTGTATTTGGAACAATTTTACAATCTTAAATTAAGATGTAAAATTGATTTTTATATACATACACATTAAGCAATCGATATCAAGTTGCGTAAAAATATGAACTTTACATATTTATGCTAATTAGCCGTTTTGATGCTATTGCAGTTGTCACAGAGTTGTTCTATAGCAATAGCGACAGTGTATTTGGAACAGTTTCACAATCTTAAATTAAGGTGTAGAATTGATTTTTTTACATACATACACATTAAGCAATCGATATCAAGATGCGTAAAAATATGAACTTTACATATTTATGCAAATTAGCCGTTTTGATGTTATTGGAGTTGTCATAGAGTTGTCCTATAGCAATAGCGACAGTGTATTTGGAACAATTTAACAATCCTTAATTCAGGTGTAGAATTGATTTTTTAGTACATACACATTATGCAATCGATATCAAGATGCGTAAAAATATGAACTTTACATATTTATGCTAATTAGCCGTTTTGATGTTATTGGAGTTGTCATAGAGTTGTCTATAGCAATAGCGACAGTGTATTTGGAACAATTTACAATCTTAAATTAAGGTGTAGAATTGATTTTTTTGTACATACACATTAAGCAATCGATATCAAGTTGCGTAAAAATATGAACTTTACATATTTATGCAAATTAGCCGTTTTGATGTTATTGGAGTTGTCATAGAGTTGTCTATAGCAATAGCGACAGTGTATTTGGAACAATTTTAAAATCTCAAAGTAAGACGTAAAATTGATTTTTTTTTGATACATACATATTATGCAATCGATATCAAGATGCGTAAAAATATGAACTTTACATATTTATGCTAATTAGCCGTTTTGATGTTATTGGAGTTGTCATAGAGTTGTTCTATAGCAATAGCGACAGTGTATTTGGAACAATTTTACAATCTTAAATTAAGGTGTAAATTGATTTTTTGATACATACATATTATGCAATCGATATCAAGATGCGTAAAAATATGAACTTTACATATTTATGCTAATTAGCCGTTTTGATGTTATTGGAGTTGTCATAGAGTTGTCCTATAGCAATAGCGACAGTGTATTTGGAACAATTTAACAATCTTAAATTAAGATGTAAAATTGATTCTTTGGTACATACATACACATTAAGCAATCGATATCAAGATGCGTAAAAATATGAACTTTACATATTTATGCAAATTAGCCGTTTTGATGTTATTGGAGTTGTCATAGAGTTGTCTATAGCAATAGCGACAATGTATTTGGAACAATTTAACAATCTTAAATTAAGGTGTAGAATTGATTTTTTAGTACATACATACACATTAAGCAATCGATATCAAGATGCGTAAAAATATGAACTTTACATATTTATGCAAATTAGCCGTTTTGATGTTATTGGAGTTGTCATAGAGTTGTTCTATAGCAATAGCGACAGTGTATTTGGAACAATTTTACAATCTTAAATTAAGGTGTAGAATTGATTTTTTGGTACATACACATTATGCAATCGATATCAAGTTGCGTAAAAATATGAACTTTACATATTTATGCAAATTAGCCGTTTTGATGTTATTGGAGTTGTCATAGAGTTGTCCTATAGCAATAGCGACAATGTATTTGGAACAATTTAACAATCTTAAATTAAGGTGTAGAATTGATTTTTTAGTACATACATACACATTAAGCAATCGATATCAAGATGCGTAAAAATATGAACTTTACATATTTATGCAAATTAGCCGTTTTGATTTTATTGGAGTTGTCATAGAGTTGTTCTATAGCAATAGCGACAGTGTATTTGGAACAATTTTACAATCTTAAATTAAAGCTGATTTTAGTACGCATACACATTATGCAATCTCAAGATGCGTAAAAATATGAACTTACATATAAAAAAATTAGCCGTTTTGATGTTACGGTTGGAGTTGTCAATAAATTTACTTGTAGCAATACGACAGCTGTAAAACAATTTACTAATTTTAAATTAAGGTGTAAAATTGATTTTTTGGTACATACATATTTTGCAATCGATATCAAGATGCGTAAAAATATGAACTTTACATATTTATGCAAATTAGCCGTTTTGATGTTATTGGAGTTGTCATAGAGTTGTCCTATAGCAATAGCGACAATGTATTTGGAACAACAATATTAAATTAAGATGTAAAATTGATTTTTTTTACATACATACACATTAAATCGATATCAAGATGTAAAAAAAATTGATTTATGCCGTTTTGATGTTAAATACATACCATAGCGTAAAAATTGTATTTAGCCGTTTTTGCAACATTACAATCGATACATATTACGCAATCGAAAATTGCGATGAACTTTACATATTTCTCTTGCCGTTTTGATGTTATTGGAGTTGTCTCAGAGTTGTTCTATAGCAATAGCGACAATGTATTTGGAACAATTGTAACAATCTTAAATTAAGGTGTAAAATTGATTTTTGGTACATACATATTATGCAATCGATATCAAGATGCGTAAAAATATGAACTTTACATATTTATGCAAATTAGCCGTTTTGATGCTATTGGAGTTGTCATAGAGTTGTCCTATAGCAATAGCGACAATGTATTTGGAACAATTTAACAATCCTAAATTAAGGTGTAGAATTGATTTTTTAGTACATACATACACATTAAGCAATCGATATCAAGATTAGCAATTTCACAATCTTAAGTTAAGGTGTAGA
>NW_026090740.1:0-5786 GCF_024586455.1 Bactrocera neohumeralis
AATAACGGCAGTGCATTTGGGAGAATTTGACAATCTTATATTCAGGTATAAAGTCCATTTTCTTGTATATACACATTAAGCAGTCGATATTGAGTTGCTTTAAATATTAATTTAACATATTTAAGTTAATTTACCTTCTTCATCTTACTGAAGTTGACATATGGTCATAACGGCAGTGCATTTGGGAGAATTCGACAATCTTATATTCAGGTATAAAGTCGATTTTCTTGTATATACACATTAAGCAGTCGATATTGAGTTGCTTTAAATCATGAATTTAACATATTTAAGTTAATTTACCTTCTTCATCTTATTGAAGTTGACATAAGGCCATAACGGCAGTGCATTTGGAAGAATTCGACAATCTTATATTCAGGTATAGAGTCCATTTTCTTGTATATACACATTAAGCAGTCGATATTGAGTTGCTTTAAATCATTAATTTAACATATTTAAGTTAATTTACCTTCTTCATCTTACTGAAGTTGACATAAAGTCATAACGGCAGTGCATTTGAGAGAATTCGACAATCTTATATTCAGGGGTAAAGTCCATTTTCTTGTATAAACACATTAAGCAGTCGATATTGAGTTGCTTTAAATCATTTATTTAACATCTTTAAGTTAATTTACTTTCTTCATCTTATTGAAGTTGACATAAAGTCATAACGGCAGTGCATTTGGGAGAATTCGACAATCTTATATTCAGGTATAAAGTCCATTTTCTTGTATATACACATTAATCAGTCGATATTGAGTTGCTTTAAATCATTAATTTAACATCTTTACGTTAATTTACCTTCTTCATCTTATTGAAGTTGACATAAGGCCATAACGGCAGTGCATTTGGAAGAATTCGACAATCTTATATTCAGGTATAGAGTCCATTTTCTTGTATATACACATTAAGCAGTCGATATTGAGTTGCTTTAAATCATTAATTTAACATCTTTAAGTTAATTTACCTTCTTCATCTTATTGAAGTTGACATAAAGCCATAACGGCAGTGCATTTGGGAGAATTCGACAATCTTATATTCAGGTATAAAGTCGATTTTCTTGTATATACACATTAAGCAGTCGATATTGAGTTGCTTTAAATCATTAATTTAACATCTTTAAGTTAATTTACCTTCTTCATCTTACTGAAGTTGACATAAAGCCATAACGGCAGTGCATTTGGAAGAATTCGATAATCTTATATTCAGGTATAAAGTCGATTTTCTTGTATATACACATTTAGCAGTCGATATTGAGTTGCTTTAAATCATTAATTTAACATCTTTAAGTTAATTTACCTTCTTCATCTTACTGAAGTTGACATAAAGCCATAACGGCAGTGCATTTGAAAGAATTCGACAATCTTATATTCAGGTATAAAGTCCATTTTCTTTTATATACACATAAAGCAGTCGATATTGAGTTGCTTTAAATCATTAACTTAACATCTTTAAGTTAATTTATGAAGTTGACATTCAGGTTGGAAAATTCGACAATTATTCTTGTATATACACATTTAGCAGTCGATATTGAGTTGCTTTAAATCATTAATTTAACATCTTTAAGTTAATTTACCTTCTTCATCTTATTGAAGTTGACATAAAGCCATAACGGCAGTGCATTTGGAAGAATTCGACAATCTTATATTCAGGTAAAAAGTCGATTTTCTTGTATATACACATTTAGCAGTCGATATTGAGTTGCTTTAAATCATTAATTTAACATCTTTAAGTTAATTTACCTTCTTCATCTTACTGAAGTTGACATAAAGTCATAACGGCAGTGCATTTGGAAGAATTCGACAATCTTATATTCAGGTAAAAGTCCATTTTCTTGTATATACACATTTAGCAGTCGATATTGAGTTGCTTTAAATCATTAATTTAACATCTTTAAGTTAATTTACCTTCTTCATCTTATTGAAGTTGACATAAAGCCATAACGGCAGTGCATTTGGAAGAATTCGATAATCTTATATTCAGGTATAAGTCGATTTTCTTGTATATACACATTTAGCAGTCGATATTGAGTTGCTTTAAATCATTAATTTAACATATTTAAGTTAATTTACCTTCTTCATCTTACTGAAGTTGACATAAGGCCATAACGGCAGTGCATTTGGAAGAATTCGATAATCTTATATTCAGGTAAAAAGTCGATTTTCTTGTATATACACATTTAGCAGTCGATATTGAGTTGCTTTAAATCATTAATTTAACATCTTTAAGTTAATTTACCTTCTTCATCTTATTGAAGTTGACATAAGGCCATAACGGCAGTGCATTTGGAAGAATTCGACAATCTTATATTCAGGTATAAAGTCCATTTTCTTGTATATACACATTAAGCAGTCGATATTGAGTTGCTTTAAATCATTAATTTAACATCTTTAAGTTAATTTACCTTCTTCATCTTACTGAAGTTGACATAAAGCCATAACGGCAGTGCATTTGGAAGAATTCGACAATCCCATTCAGGTAAAGTCGATTTTCTTCTATATACGCATTAAGCAGTCGATACTGAGTTGCTTTAAATCATTAATTTAACATATTTGAGTTAATTTACCTTCTTCATCTTATTGAAGTTGACATAAGGCCATAACGGCAGTGCATTTGGAAGAATTCGATAATCTCATATTCAGGTAAAAAGTCGATTTTCTTGTATATACACATTTAGCAGTCGATATTGAGTTGCTTTAAATCATTAATTTAACATCTTTAGGTTAATTTACCTTCTTCATCTTATTGAAGTTGACATAAAGCCATAACGGCAGTGCATTTGGAAGAATTCGACAATCTTATATTCAGGTATAAAGTCGATTTTCTTGTTTATATACATTTAGCAGTCGATATTGAGTTGCTTTAAATCATTAATTTAACATCTTTAAGTTAATTTACCTTCTTCATCTTACTGAAGTTGACATAAAGTCATAACGGCAGTGCATTTGGTAGAATTCGACAATCTTATATTCAGGTATAGAGTCCATTTTCTTGTTTATACACATTAAGCAGTCGATATTGAGTTGCTTTAAATCATTAATTTAACATCTTTGAGTTAATTTACCTTCTTCATCTTACTGAAGTTGACATAAAGTCATAACGGCAGAGCATTTGGGAGAATTCGACAATCTTATATTCAGGTATAAAGTCGATTTTCTTGTATATACACATTAAGCAGTCGATATTGAGTTGCTTTTAGTCATTACTTTAACATATTTAAGTTATTTAATCTATTTCATCTTATTGAAGTTGACATAAAGTCATAACGGCAGTGCATTTGGAAGAATTCGACAATCTTATATTCAGGTATAGAGTCCATTTTCTTGTTTATACACATTAAGCAGTCGATATTGAGTTGCTTTAAATCATTAATTTAACATATTTAAGTTAATTTACCTTCTTCATCTTATTGAAGTTGACATAAGGCCATAACGGCAGTGCATTTGGAAGAATTCGACAATCTCATATTCAGGTAAAAAGTCCATTTTCTTGTATATACACATTTAGCAGTCGATATTGAGTTGCTTTAAATCATTAATTTAACATCTTTAAGTTAATTTACCTTCTTCATCTTATTGAAGTTGACATAAAGCCATAACGGCAGTGCATTTGGAAGAATTCGGTAATCTCATATTCAGGTATAAAGTCGATTTTCTTGTATATACACATTTAGCAGTCGATATTGAGTTGCTTTAAATTATAAATTTAACATCTTTAAGTTGATTTACCTTCTTCATCTTATTGAAGTTGACATAAAGTCATAACGGCAGTGCATTTGGAAGAATTCGACAATCTTATATTCAGGTAAAAAGTCCATTTTCTTGTATATACACATTAAGCAGTCGATATTGAGTTGCTTTAAATCATTAATTTAACATATTTAAGTTAATTTACCTTCTTCATCTTATTGAAGTTGACATAAAGCCATAACGGCAGTGCATTTGGAAGAATTCGACAATCTTATATTCAGGTATAAAGTCGATTTTCTTGTATATACACATTAAGCAGTCGATATTGAGTTGCTTTAAATCATTAATTTAACATCTTTAAGTTAATTTACCTTCTTCATCTTATTGAAGTTGACATAAAGCCATAACGACAGTGCATTTGGAAGAATTCGACAATCTTATATTCAGGTATAAAGTCCATTTTCTTGTCTATATACATTAAGCAGTCGATATTGAGTTGCTTTAAATCATTAATTTAACATCTATAAGTTAATTTACCTTCTTCATCTTATTGAAGTTGACATAAAGCCATAACGGCAGTGCATTTGGAAGAATTCGACAATCTTATATTCAGGTAAAAAGTCGATTTTCTTGTATATACACATTTAGCAGTCGATATTGAGTTGCTTTAAATCATTAATTTAACATATTTAAGTTAATTTACCTTCTTCATCTTACTGAAGTTGACATAAAGTCATAACGGCAGTGCATTTGGGAAGAATTCGACAATCTTATATTCAGGTATAAAGTCATTTTCTTGTATATACACATTTAGCAGTCGATATTGAGTTGCTTTAAATCATTAATTTAACATCTTTAAGTTAATTTACCTTCTTCATCTTATTGAAGTTGACATAAAGCCATAACGGCAGTGCATTTGGAAGAATTCGACAATCTTATATTCAGGTATAAAGTCCATTTTTTCTTGTATATACACATTTAGCAGTCGATATTGAGTTGCTTTAAATCATTAATTTAACATATTTAAGTTAATTTACCTTCTTCATCTTACTGAAGTTGACATAAAGTCATAACGGCAGTGCATTTGGAAGAATTCGACAATCTTATATTCAGGTATAAAGTCGATTTTCTTGTATATACACATTTAGCAGTCGATATTGAGTTGCTTTAAATCATTAATTTAACATATTTAAGTTAATTTACCTTCTTCATCTTACTGAAGTTGACTTAAATCCATAAAGTCGATTTTCTTGTATATACACATTAAGCAGTCGATGTTGAATTGCTTTAAATCATTAATTTAACATCTTTAAGTTAATTTACCTTCTTTATCTTATTGAAGTTGACATAAAGTCATAACGGCAGTGCATTTGGAAGAATTCGATAATCTCATATTCAGGTAAAAGTCGATTTTCTTGTATATACACATTTAGCAGTCGATATTGAGTTGTTTTAAATCATTAATTTAACATCTTTAAGTTAATTTACCTTCTTCATCTTATTGAAGTTGACATAAAGCCATAACGGCAGTGCATTTTAAAGAATTCGACAAGCTTCTATTCAGGGATAAAGTCGATTTTCTTGTATATACATTAAGCAGTCGATATTGAGTTGCTTTAAATCATTAATTTAATATCTTTAAGTTATTTTACCTTCTTCATCTTACTGAAGTTGACATAAAGTCATAACGGCAGTGCATTTGAAAGAATTCGACAATCTTATATTCAGGGATAAAGTCCATTTTCTTGTATATACACATTAAGCAGTCGATATTGAGTTGCCTTAAATCATTAATTTAACATCTTTAAGTTAATTTACCTTCTTCATCTTACTGAAGTTGACATAAAGCCATAACGGCAGTGCATTTGGGAGAATTCGATAATCTTATATTCAGGTATAAAGTCGCTTTTCTTGTCTATATACATTTAGCAGTCGATATTGAGTTGCTTTAAATCATTAATTTAACATCTTTAAGTTAATTTACCTTCTTCATCTTACTGAAGTTGACATAAAGCCATAACGGCGGTGCATTTTGGAAAAAATTCGATAATCTTATACTCGGGTATGAAGGTCAATTTTATTGTTTATACACATTAAACA
>NW_026090741.1:0-13493 GCF_024586455.1 Bactrocera neohumeralis
CAAGCACATGTGCGACCGCTAGATCTTTTAAGATGATATCAAAACTTTTAATGCAATGTAAATGTATAAATTTAAGACTAACTACCTTCAACTTATACTAATTATTTGGGTAATAATACAAAATTTACTCTATTGTATATTTTTAATGTTTGCATGGAATCATCGTGAAATACTTATGTATGTATGTAGATAAATTGTAATATACATATATACATATTTATACATTAAGTATATGCTTTGATCCCAAATATATACCGATCATCTATAAATTATATGCCGAGTCGGTTGCGCATAGAAAATTAACAGAATCTGTAGGCGTTCATTTCTTGACATTGAAATTAGCATTATGTTTCTCATTTAACACCGAAAATGCTCAATTCTGCTATTTTCGAGTCCCCTGCTGCAAAACTATGGTGAAACACGCTTAAAATTTGTCTGTGGTGAAACTCCCTCATCTCTGCCGAGTACTGCTGCGAAAAGTTACGATATCTAAAACGTGAACCTTCTCTATTATAAACGTTCTCTGTTTATATTATACGTTCTCTGGTTCACGTTTTAGATATCGTAATTTTTCGAAGGGGTACTCGGTAGAGATGAGAGAGTCTCACCACAGACAACTTATAAGCGTGTTTCACCCCATTTAACAGCGATTGAGGGTTTTTTAGAGTCCATGAGAAATAACATGTTAATATAAAAGAACGAGAATCAATGTAGGGCAATATACATAATACAGGTATCCCTCGAATAACACGGTTAATTGGTTCCGTGTTAATCGAAATCGTGTTATTTGAGTTCCAAAGATTAATTAAGAAAAAATTAAAAATAAGAACACATTTTTTTTATTTTTAGTTTTAAAATTTCAGTAATACAAAAATAAAAAAAAATCATTCAATTTAGAAAAGTGAAACTTAAAAATTTAAAAGGTAACATTTTATAAACGCAATAATTTTTAAATTACATATGTTCAACCACTGATTCAAATGCATTATTGCGTCATACTACTAACAGTCGTTTGAAGGAAAATTATACTCAATTTTTAACAGGAATTTTCGCGACTTCGTGTAATTCGAACTCCGTGTTATTCGAGGGTTGTCGCAATTTTTAACCGTGCTATTCGAGATTTCGTGCAACTCAAGTACCGTGCTATTCGAGGGATACCTGTATACATGTGTATTTATATGCAGGTGATTTTTGGTTGACGGAAAATTTCCTGTATCCTATATATGACTTTTTTTAAAGCTAACATATACATATGTATATTTAGGGGGAAATTGCGTCAAAATGAAAGATAAAGAGGGGATTCTGCTTTAGTTAGATTTTTTTCTAAGTCTAATATAGTATATATATACAATATATAATAATATATCTTTTACTGGGGAAATTGCGCCAAAAATGAAAGTTGAAGAAGAAATCGTCAACGGGATTTTAGTTTTGAATGAATTTCGTCGCGGAAAGCATATAATATCACCAATTCGATTTAATACGATTTGTTAAATAGTTTTATTTAAAATAAAATGAGTAATAAAATTTTAAAAAGTGTCGCGTTCGGGAGTGGAGAATAGATTTTTGGAGAGGCTTTCTTAGAGGTGTCTAGGAACCTATTTTTCAGAGTACTAAACGAAAAAAAAAATTTTTTTTTGATCCACCCTAATATGTATTGATGTTTGACGATGAATATCTCGTAAACGCTTAACTTAATTGAAAAATCAAATAAGACCATTTTTATAGAGCAGTAAATTTCCTACAAAACTATGAATTTCATCATTCATAATAATTTTTTTCATTGAGTTATAAAATTCATAAGAAATAAAAAATTTTCCCAAAAATAATCAAACTTTAACTGTTAATATCTTTTAAACGTTTGGGTTAACGAAAAAATCATAATAGACCTTTTTTGTAGAGCATTCAATTTCCTACAAAATCTGAGGAACAAGAAATTTTTTTAAGTAATTGGAAGCGAGATATAAATTTTTCTATCTGATAATAAGAAAAAATAGAAAACTGTATGTAGGAGGACCTTCCCGTTACAATTAAAAACTCATGTTTGGAGAGGCTTTCTTAGAGGTGTCTAGGAACCTATTTTTCCGAGTACCAAACGAAAAAAAAAAATTTTTTTTTTTGAATCACTCTAATGAAGAGAAGTGGCATTCCGTGTTTTATTGGAGTCGAAAGACTTCATCTCTACAAGAAAGGTTACATACAGTCATGGACAGAGAAATAGCACACTTTCAAATTAAGTTATTCAAATAAGTTTTCAGTTTTATCAAGTAAGTGAATCTTAACAATTTTCCACGTTTATGTATGGCATGGCTTCCACAACTTATAACTTTAAGCGTATGCCGTTATCATGGCTACTTTTTTGTTGTTACTCGTTTTACTCGGAGAGTAACGAAGTTTGGTTGGACAATGAAATAGCACACTTTTAGTTATTTGTACAAATACTCATTGTTAATTAGCAATAGTGCAAAAAATACGCTGTATAACTATAAAAAAATTAACATATTTTCAAAATGGGCAGAAATATGCATTGTACACTGTAAAAATGGATAATAATATTTGGTCCTTACAAAGAGGCAGTTAGACAGATTGCCGAAATTATGAGTGGTTCGAGGAAAATGGTATACAATGCCATCAATTTTGTTGAAAGGTATCCAAATTTGCTCAAAAAGAAAAACATCCACAAAGCTCGTGGGCATAAAACAACGGAACTTTTCGATATACATAGACATTAGAAAAAGCAAGGGTGATCCTTTTAAGTCATCCCGAGAGATTATGGTGGAAATATACAACGAATTTGGGCTTAACGTATCCAGTAGATTTGTGCGAATTCGTTTATATGATGATCTGTTGTTTAGACGAATAAGTCGGAAAATTCACACTTGGCAAAAAAAAAGCATAAGAGCCACGACTGGACTATGCTAAAGAACATTTAGAAAAGGAGTCAAATTTTGGAAAAGAGTTCTGTGGAGCGAAGTGAAGTGTGACGTTGTGTCATTATTTAATGGGAATTCAATTTGATTTTGCCACCGATTGTTCGGCGTTTAAGCAGACTGCCACGAAAAAAAATGTATGTAAATGTACCCATAGAAGTGGTTCAATGGCTCATATATCTACAAGATTTTAATTATAATATTAAACATTGATCAGGAGAGAGAATAAACCGCATTGACAGCTTAAGCCTTTAACTGGTTATAGTCGTTACATCGCAAATACAAGTACAAATTCAAAAGGCGCAACAAATGATGAGCAGATTACGTCAAAAAAACGGAGTGTTATATAAGCAATGGAAGGGTCAAGACCTATTGATAGAATCGAGAAATATGGAGAAAGAAATTATCCGAAATGATCACAATTTTGGTCATATGAACTTGCAGAAGACGATGCATGCGATCCAACAAGATTTTTTCATTGCGCATATACAAAATAAGGTTCAAATATTATTGAGCGTGTTTACTTGTTTAGTGTCAGCAAAGTCGAGATATTATAATACATAAATACATACATATGTTAAAACACATACAGTTAACTAAACATAAATATTTGTGTTCAAATATGTTAAACATATGTACATACACATGTACATATACAGACACATGCACTTACATGCCACGCGCATCTAATAATAATAAGCATATAAGAATTGTAAACTAAATGGGTGAACACAAGTCGTAAATTTACAGATGAGATAACACTAAACACATGTATAAAATTGCGCACTTGAAAACAACCCCGTATCATGCAACATAAAATTATTTAAGATAGTTTCCTAAAATAGTATATAAGTAATGAAAAAATCAAAATAATATCAGAATGAATATAATCTCACTCAAGGATGACTTTCCCCCCACCAGCGGTAAGAATATCAGGATTATTTTTTGAGTTCTATGTTTGATCATACAAATCCAACATTTTTGGTCCTTCGAGCCGGACATATTGCTCGGCCAAAATTAAAAAGTCCTATATTTACAAAGCAGGCAATATACAAAAAATCCCTGTTCAAAATGCATACAAATTAAAACATTATAATTGTTAGACGGGTGAATATTCCCGCATATTAACAACATTAAAATAATAATTGTAAGACGGATATATATTCCCGCATATCAATCTGATCACATAAGCCTTATTAGTAAAAAACTAAACGATTTCTTTGGAGAATAACAAGCAGTTAATCAATAAATAGGAGAAGTGTTGAGGAAAAACTTTCACAATGAGAATAAACAGGAAGAAAATTCTTGAAGCCCAAGCAGATTTATCCGAAAAGGTGTTACACACGTTCAACACTATCTCAGGAAAGCCATTAAGAAAAACAAAAATTGAAGCAATTCATGTGGGACTGTGTAAACGGACAATAGGACTAAAATAGAAATGCAACACTGGGTAGGGAACAGATGTGACAGTAGCGAACGGACTGGAATGACAACGAAACAGTAGGTACGAAGACGAATTAAGGACAGACAAACGGACAGACCACGCAAGACCACCGGCAACCACGGACCACTCCACATGCATGTGTGCATAAAAAGGTTACATAAAATAATAAAACTCGCGATTTATATTTTAAATAAATATTACAATTACAAAAGAAACGGCAATTTTTAAATCAATCCTACAAGTGGTGTCAGAAAAGGTATTAAAGTGCGATTTAAAGTTTTTTTACATACTAAGCGCGTTCATACAAGTGGTCCGTGGTGTGCGAAAATTGCGGTACCCAAGCCGCATAACGGACGAGTGGTAAAGCCTGGCTGGCGAAAGGAGCGCTAGCAACATGGCGCAGCGTCGGCGAAGACGTAGCAGCAGTAGCAGTAACAGCACCAGCAGCAGCAGCAGTAGTAGCAGCAGTAGCAGTATCAGCACCAGCAGTAGTCGCAGTAGCAACAGCATCAGCGTCAGTAACAGCAGCAGCAGCAGTAGCAGTAACAGCAGCATCAGCATCAGTAACAACAGCATCCGCAGTAGCATCAGCATCAGTAACAGCAGCAGCAGCAGCAGTAACGGCGGGTATATACAGTGTGTACGGTAAAGTACAGTTCATCGTTGGAGGTGGCGTTACATTTCATTGGAGAAGCAGCTAAGTCTTTTGATATACATACAATTGTACAGTTTTTGAAAAATAAGTTATTTAATATTTTTGTGAAACCTTATGGCGAATATCGCAACAAACTTTTATTGATGAAAATACGTTTTTAAAAATTCTTATGTGAGATATACTTATAAATATATAAGAAAGTTAAATGCGGATATGCGGATATTGTAATAAAATTCGAGTTATAGAAAATATTTTACTTCGGAAACTGTATGCAAAAGATTAAAAGGAATATTGTAATAAAATTCGTTTAACAAACAAGTAATTAAACAAGTTATTATACGAGAAGACTCGTTACAGCCAGTCACAACCCGTGAATGGGAACCAGGAGAAGGCATCGTCGTCAAACAAGGATTTCCAGAAAGCAGTTCCATTTAGCAGGAAATGTTTTGGCTGCGGGGATTCATCACATCTCGCTAGAAGCTGTCCACGCAATAAGACATCGTGTTACAATTGCGGTAAAGAGGGTCATCGTGCAGCTAACCGTAAGGCAGAAAGGAAAACTCCTAAATCGGAACAAAGCAGTGTCAATAATATGACGGATGAAGGAGAAATCGTAAAATCGGAGAAGCGGAGTGGATTGATTTTTAAGGATGTAAGTTTCAACGGAAAATCTCCGTCGGCATTAATCGACACAGGTAGCGACTTATGCATTATACGTTACGATATGTTAAACACACTTAGTCCGGATGTTGACTTAAGTAGTGAACAGCGCCAGTTGATGGGTATCGGTATCAGCAAACTTACAACAATGGGTTGCTTTACCACATCCATCGAGATAGACAACATAAAGTTGGAAGTAAAATTTCACGTAGTGAGAAAGCGAGACATCAAATATGCGCCTGTGATTGATAACGACGTTCTGAGGCAAGTCGATTTATTCGTTACGGAAGATGGCGCCGAGTTCAGGCAGAGGAAGAAGGTGGAGGAAAAGCCACAGAGCAAGGAGTAAGTGAATACTGGAGCAGTAAGGAAAGATTGCAGTGTTGGGTCAGCGAAGCCTAAGAAGTTTGATGTAAAATTAAACGTGGGCATAAGGGTGCATAAAGATGAGGAGCAGTATATGGAAGTCGTTAAGAAGTGTCGCAGGAAAATCCGTGATAGAAGGGCTTTGTAGGTAGCAAACAATGAGAGCGAGGGCGCTGTTGTAGCTAAGGAGCCAAGAGAGTTCAGGATTTCAGAAGCGAGTTCGAAGTTGGTTCATGAGACCGCGGAGATGGGCACTTATGCTACGAACAACCCAATTGATGAAGGTGATAACAGGATTACTAAACTGAGCGAAGAGTTTGGAACCCTGTGTATTGTCACAGGAATGGAGAAGGTACCTGTGGACGAAGTCGATCTTTCACACCTCAACAAAGAGCAAGCAACTATAGTAAGAAGAATGGTAGCGAATTATAAACCTACAAACAATTCGAATTCGCCAGTAGAGATGAAGATCTTACTTTCAGATGACACCCCAGTATATGAAAATCCCAGACGAATGTCATACACCGATAGACAGGAAGTGGATGAACAAGTTAAGGAATGGTTGAAGGATGGGATCATCAAACCCAGTAATTGAAATTATGTGTCACCAGTGGTGTTAGTTTCGAAGAAAGATGGAAAGAAACGTTTGTGTTGCGATTATCGGCAATTAAACACAAAGATAGTTCACGATAACTTCCCGATGCCAAATATCGACGATGTTATCGAAAAGTTACAGGGTGCTAATGTTTTTACGTTTCCATGTTCCAGTGGAGCCTTCCTCAAGGAAGTACACCGCATTCATTACATACAACGGGCAATATGAATTCCAATACGTGCCTTTTGGTATATCGAATTCGCCGGCAGTTTTTCCACGATTTATTTCAGCAGTATTTAGAGATCTTATACAAGACGATACTGTGGTGGCTTACATGGACGATTTAGTTATTCTCTCCAAGGATTACACTGAAGGCGTACACAGTTTAGAACGAGTTCTACGAAGAGCGGAAGAATATGGTTTGCGGATGAAATGGGAGAAATGTCAGTTTCTTATAAGTAAAATAGACTTTCTAGGCTATGTTATAGAAAACGGTTTGATAAAACCATCTGATGCAAAAACGAAAGCGATTAGGAATTTCCCACTGTCACATGACCAGAAGGCTTTGCAGAGATTCCTGGGATTGACATCATACTTTAGAAGATTTGTCGATGGATATGCTGTAATAGCCAAACCGCTGTCGGATCTACTCAGGAAAGAGGCTAAGTTCGAGTTGCGCGACAAGCAGTTGGAGGCATTCCAGAAGTTGAAGTCAGCATTGATCAGCGCACCAGTCCTTATGTTATACAATCCGAAAGCAGTGACTGAGATACATACAGACGCTTGTATGTCCGGGTACGGAGCAGTGCTACTTCAGAAGGATTTCGACGATAAAGCGTTCCATCCAGTTCAATACACGAGTCGGAAGACAAAACCAGCAGAGGAAAAGTACCATTCGTACGAACTCGAGGTACTAGCGATTATAGAAGCACTTAAGAAGTAAAGAGTATATTTGTTGGGGATAAGCTTTAAGATAATAACAGATTGTAATGCATTCGCAATGATGATGCGGAAACGAGATGTGCCATTAAGAGTATCTCGTTGGGCAATGTTCCTACAAGACTTTTGCTACGAGATAGAACATAGAAACGGTTCAAAAATGCGATATGTAGATGCGTTGAGTAGTGTATCTTATCTCATTATAGAAGATTCCCTAATCCACCGGCTGAAGCAAGCACAGGAAGAGCGACTACGAAGACTTTTATATCAAACATGGAGTACTGTATAAGGATCCAACAAGAGAACTCCTGGTATTTCCATCACTCATGGAAAACGAAATCATCAACATGGCACATAGGCAAGGACACTTTTCCATAAAGAAAACGGAAGAAGCAGTAGAAAAAACATTTTATATACCAAATTTTAATAGGAAGACAACAAAGGTTGTAAGAAGTTGCATAGAGTGTATCGTCAACGTTACAAAGTCCGGAAAGAAAGAAGGTTTCCTAAATCCCATTAGTAAAGAGTATAAGCCTTTGGAAACATTACATCTCGATCACGTTGGACCGCTGGAGTCGACAAAGAAGGCATATAACTACATCCTTGTGATGGTGGACGCATTTTCCAAGTTCGTTTGGCTATATCCAACTAAGAACATAGGAGCTGATGCAGTCGTCGAATGCTTAAAGAAAAGAGCAGCCGTTTTCGGAAATCCAAAACGTGTCATAACAGACAGAGGCGCGGCCTTTACGTCGAATTTGTTTAAACAGTCTTACGAGGATGAGGAAATCCAGCATTTATTAATCGCTACGGGAGTGCCACGAGCAAACGGGCAAGTAGAGCGCATGCACCAGATTATTATTCCGATGATATCTAAGTTGGGAAACGAGAGTTCTGGAAACTGGTACAAGCACGTGGAGCGTGTGCAGCAAATAATCAACAGCACGCCGCCAAGAAGCACCAGACAATCACCTTTTAGAATTAATACTGGATTTGAGATGCGATTGAAAGAAATACCACATTTACTCGAACTGCTGGAGGAATCAGCCATCGAAGAGATCGATGCAGGAACAGCGTCGAATACTTTCAGAGCTGAAGTGTTTCCGTCCATTCGGACAACATGACCTAGCCAACGTAGCCACTGTCTTTTAATTCGCAGAACTATGTCGATGTCGTCGTATATCTCGTAGAGCTCATCGTTCCATCGAATGCGATATTCGCCGTGGCCAACGCGCATAGGACCATAAATCTTTCGCAAAACTTTTCTCTCGAAAACTCGCAACATCGACTCATCCGTTGTTGACATCGTCCAAGACTCTGCACCATATAGTAGGACGGGAATTATGAGTGACTTATAGAGTTTGGTTTTTGTTTGTCGAGAGAGGACTTTGCTTCTCAATTGCCTACTCAGTCCGAAGTAGCACCTGTTGGCAAGAGTTATTCTGCGTTGGATCTCTAGGCTGACATTGTTGGTGGTGCTTACGCTGGTTCCTAGGTAGACGAAATTATAAACAACTTCAATGTTATGACTGTCAACAGTGACGTGAGAGCCAAGTCGCGAGTGCGACGACTGTTTGTTTGATGACAGGAGATATTTCGTCTTGCCCTCGTTCACTGCCAGACCCATTTTCTGTGCTTCCTTGTCCAGCCTGGAGAAAGCAGAACTAACAGCGCGGGTGTTGAAGCCGATGATATCAATATCATCGGCATACGCCAGCAGCTGTACACTCTTATAAAAGATGGTACCTTCTCTATTTAGATCTGCTGCTCGAACTATTTTCTCCAGAAGCAAGTTGAAGAAGTCGCACGATAGGGAATCGCCTTGTCTGAAACCTCGTTTGGTATCGAACGGCTCGGAGAGGTCCTTCCCGATTCTGACGGAGCTTTTGGTGTTGCTCAACGTCAGTTTACACAGCCGTATTAGTTTTGCGGGGATACCAAATTCAGACATCCCGGCAAAAAGGCAGCTCCTTTTCGTGCTGTCGAAAGCAGCTTTGAAATCGACGAAGAGGTGGTGTGTGTCGATTCTCCTTTCACGGGTATTTTCCAAGATTTGGCGCATGGTGAATATCTGGTCGGTTGTTGATTTGCCAGGTCTAAAGCCACACTGATAAGGTCCAATCAGTTTATTGACGGTTGGCTTTAATCTTTCACACAATACGCTTGATAGAACCTTATATGCGATGTTGAGGAGGCTAATCCCACGGTAGTTGGCGCAGATTTTGGGGTCTCCTTTTTTATGGATTGGGCATAACACACTTAAATTCCAATCGTTGGGCATGCTTTCGTCCGACCATATTTTACAAAGAAGCTGATGCATGCTGATGCATTAGTTCTTCGCCGCCGTGTTTGAATAGCTCGTCTGGCAGTCCGTCGGCCCCTGCCGCTTTGTTGTTTTTGAGGCGGGTAATTGCTATTCGAACTTCTTCATGGTCGGGTAATGGAACGTCTGCTCCATCGTCATCGATTGGGGAATCGGGTTCTCCTTCTCGTGGTGTTGTGCGTTCACTGCCATTCAGTAGGCTGGAGAAGTGTTCCCTCCATAATTTAACTATGATCTGGGCATCGGTGATTAGATCACCTTTGGGGGTTCTACAAGAGTATGCTCCGGTCTTGAAACCTTCTGTTAGCCGCTCCATTTTTTCGTAGAATTTTCGAGCATTTCCCCTGTCGGCCAGCTTATCAAGCTCTTCGTACTCACGCATTTCGGCCTCTTTCTTTTTCTGTCTGAAATGCGTCTCTCTTCCCTCTTCAACTCTCGGTAACTATCCCATGCCGCACGTGTCGTGGTCGATCGTAACGTTGCGAGGTAGGGAGCCTGTTTTCTCTCAGCTGCGACACGGCACACCTCGTCGTACCAGCTGTTCTTTGCACTTTCCGAAAACCAATGGTTTCGGTTACAACTGTACGTAAGGAGTTTGAAATTCCGTTCCACAGTTCCCTTATACCGAGTAGTTGACGAGTGCTCTCAGAGAGCAGGAATGCAAGCCCGGTAGAAAATCGTTCGGTTGTCTGTTGTGATTGCAGCTTCTTGACGTCGAACCTTCCTTGTGTTTGTTGACGTGCGTTTTTTGCTGCACAGAGGCGGGTGCGAATCTTAGCTGCAACAAGGTAGTGGTCCGAGTCGATGTTAGGACCTCGGAGCGCACGCACATCTAAAACACTGGAGACGTGTCTTCCGTCTATCACAAAATGATCGTTCTGGTTGGTAGTTTTTCGATCCGGAGACAGCCAGGTAGCTTGATGAATCTTCTTATGCTGGAATCTTGTACTACAGATAACCATATTTCGGGCAACGGCGAAGTCGATCAGCCTCAACCCATTTGGGGATGTTTCGTCGTGGAGGCTGAATTTACCGACCGTAGTGCCAAATATACCTTCTTTGCCCACCCTGGCGTTATAGTCGCCAAGCACGATTTCGACATCGTGGCGGGGGCAGCTCTCATAAGCGCGCTCCAAGCGCTCATAGAAGGCATCTTTGGCCACATCGTCCTTCTCTTCCGTCGGGGCGTGGGCGCAAATCAGCGATATGTTGAAGAACCTCGCTTTGATGCGGATTGTGGCTAGACGTTCATTCACCGCAGTGAACGACAGTACTCGGCGACGGAGTCTCTCTCCCATCACGAATCCTACACCAAACTTGCGCTCCTTTATATGGCCACTGTAGTAAATGTCACAAGGACTTACTCGTCTCTGTCCTTGTCCCGTCCATCGCATTTCTTGGACGGCGGTGATGTCAGCCTTTATTTTTACGAGGACATCAACCAGCTGGGCAGCGGCACCTTCCCAATTAAGGGACCGGACATTCCAGGTGCATGCCCTTAATTCGTAGTCCTTATTTCGTTTGCCCAGGTCGTCATCAAAAGGGGGGTCTCTTATCCGAGGCTGTTGCTGATTTTCCATTGGAGTGTTTTTTTACGTGGCGGGTCCCAAACCCAGCGCACAACCCTTTGCAGGGAATTGTTTCGCCTTCTCACGTTAGCTCGCCTTCAAACGGATGTTCTTAGGCTACCCAGAGGATACTTGGTCAAAGACCGGAAGTCGTGAACTGAACTGTAAAAGAATCGTTTTTGGCCACTCCCAAGTGAATGGCGATCAGAGAACTTTCCTCACTTGCGTGAACTTCTACATATGACTCCATCCTCCTCTACATATGACACCATCCTCCTCATCAAATTATGTTCAATCAAATAAAAAAGATGTTCAACAATTTCTATAGCAATGCAGCAGTTGAATACTTATATGAAGAAATTGTTGAAGAATATTTCCAAGAAGTTGAAATTTGCAAACAAAGGTTAAAATAGAACAGCTCAACATACTTTTCGTCATAACTTGGAATTAGAAAAATTTAAATTCCGGCGATGTTAAAGAACCAAAGCTAACTAATGTGGTACAAAAGGTAAAATAACATATAACAGTTCAATTACTCCCTCTATCTTCTGCTTAGGAAGAAGCAGCAGATGTAATAGGGGAAGACAAAAAGGAAAATGAAGTTGAAGAAAAATCCTTTGAAGAATTTCATGAATCTTCAATAACTGAAGAAAAACCAACTGAATTGGTATCTTGTCAACTATCTCTTTCGGCAGGCGCACATTTTGGAGAAATGTGGGAAAGTGAAGTCCAAGTAAAAGAGTTTGAAGATAAGAACGAAGCTGATGCAACCGACCACATTTTGGAAAATGATGCTGAAGCGTATGAGAAGGAAGAGAAAGTTCAATTCAACACAATTACCGAAAAAGAGCACGGATGTTTTAGTTGAGCCAAATCCTAATCTCACTAAAAAAGGAAAGGACTTTGTAAATTATGGAAAGCAGCCAACAATTATAGCTCGCGAAACTGCTAAAATGCAGAACCAAGCGGAAGATGATTAGAATGATTCTGCAACCACAAGATAGGGAAAGAACCTCAACGTGGAACTGGTAATAGACGAAGTAGATGCACACAAACGACTGCAGCAATGTTGAGCACAAAAGTCAAGGAATGGAAGCATCGACATTGCAAACACAAAGGGAGGACTAAATATAAGAAAGTTAAGCTTAATATCGTATTCCGCTTGTCACGATTGTCTCATGTCTCTAATTGTCTGACACTAAACAAGTAAGCATGTTCAATGATATTTGAACATATTGCCGAGCGAAAGAAATTATTATTTAAAGTTAGATAATGTATATGTATATAATACTGTTATCGGTATTCTGTTTGTCACTATTGTCTCATGTCTCTAATTGTCACAATCGTAATTTAGTGACTCTGTTAGTCAGGAGTCTCATTTTGGTATTCTGGCAGATACAGTATAGTAGTATACTGTATAGTAGTAGCAGAGAACGTAAAATAATAGAGAAGGTTCACGGCGCGGAGAGCGTAAAAAATATTTTTGGCTAACAAAGTGCGATGAGCGCGTTTCACCACAGCAAGATCAGAAGGACAAATTTTAGCAGTGGCGCGTGAACAGAGCTGATCATTCAATGAAAATTATGCTGAGAAATATACATTGCTATTACAGAGGTATGTTGGCCTTTCGCTTATATTTTTGTACGTTTACATGCAATCATATTAATTGATATGAATATCATTTTGCGAATTTTTCTGAATTTTGAAAATTGATAACATTATCATTAAATTATGCTATTTTCAAAGTAATATTTGTAGGTAATGTACAAGTAAGAGATACTTTTTAAATATTTCATATGTTTGATAATATGTAAATTCACAAATATGTATGTGGATATGTTATATATATTTATGACATACTATCATAATATCCTAAAAAACTTAATATATTACAAGAATATTGTCTGTAAATTACATTTCTTCATTTAAATTTTCATACGCATATACATATTAGCACATAGTTACATACATATGTAAGTACAATTCGAATTCAAATCGTGATATTATCATTTG
>NW_026090742.1:0-2469 GCF_024586455.1 Bactrocera neohumeralis
GAATTTTTCCAAATACACTGCCGTTATAGATTTATGTCAACATTAATAAGATGAAGGAAGATAATTACTTTAATATGCGAAGATAATGAATTAAAGCAATTCGATATGGATTTCTAAATGTGTATATGCAAGAAAATCGGTTTCATACCTAAATGTAAAATTGTGGACTTTTTCCAAATGCACTGCCGTTATGGCGTTATGTCAACTCCAGTAAGATGAAGAAAGTTAGATAACTTTAATAAGTAAAGTTAATGATTTGAAGCAACTTGATATGGATTTCCAAATGTGTATATGCAAGGAAATCGTTTTTATACCTAAATGTAAAATTGTGGAATTTTTCCAAATGCATTGCCGATATGGCTTTATGTCAACTTTAGTAAGATGAAGAAAGTTAAATATGATTTCATTATGCAAAGTTAAGTTTTATACCTAAATGGATTGTGATTTTTCCAAATACATTGCCGTTATGGCTTTATGTCAACTTTAGTAAGATGAAATGCTGAGGGTTAATTATCTTTAGTATGTGAAGCTAATGATTTGAAGCAACTTGATATGGATTTCTAAATGTCTACATGCAAGAAAATCGGTTTTATACCTAAATGTAAAATTGTGGACTTTTTCCAAATGCATTGCCGTTATGGCTTTATGCCAACTCCAGTAAGATGAAGAAAGTTAATTAACTTTAATATGTGAATTTAATAATTTGAAGCAACTTGATATGGATTTCCAAATGTGTACATGCAAGAAAGTCGGTTTTATACCTAAATGTAAAATTGTGGAATTTTTTCCAAATGCGCTGCCGTTATAATCTTATGTCAACTTAATTAAAATGACGAGGGTTAATTATCTTTAGTGTGTGAAGCTAATGATTTGAAGCAACTTGATACGGATTTCTTAATGTGTACATGCAAGAAAGTCGGTTTTATACCTAAATGCAAAATTGTGGAATTTTTCCAAATGCACTGCCGTTATGGCTTTATGCCAACTTTAGTAAGATGAAGAAAGATAATTAACTTTAATATGTGAATTTAATAATTTGAAGCAACTTGATATGGATTTCTTAAATGTGTACATGCCAGAAAGTCGGTTTTATACCGAAATGTATAATTGTGGAATTTTTCCAAATGCACTGCCATCGCTATGGCTTTATGTCAACTTTAGTAAGATGAAGGAAGATAATTAACTTTAATATGCGAAGATAATGATTTGAAGAAACTTGATATGGATTTCTAAATGTGTTTATGCAAAGAAATCGGTTTTATACCTAAATGTAAAATTGTGGAATTTTTCCAAATGCACTACCGTTTTGGCTTTATGTCAACTTGAGTAAGATGAAGAAGATTAATTAACGTTAATATGTGAAGCTAATGATTTGAGTCAACTTGATTTGGATTTCTAAATGTGTACATGCAAGAAAATCGGTTTTATACTTAAATGTAAAATTGTGGACTTTTTCCAAATGCACTGCCGTTATGCTCTTATGTCAACTTGAGTAAGATGATGAGGGTTAATTAACTTTAATATGTTAAGCTAATGATTTGAAGCAACTTGATATGGATTTCTAAATGTGTACATGCAAGAAGTCGGTTTCATACCTAAATGTAAAATTGTGGAATTTTTCCAAATGCACTGCCGTTATGGCTTTATGTCAACTTTAGTAAGATGAAGAAAGTTAATTAACTTTAATTTGTAAACCTAATGATTTGAAGCAACTTGATAAGGATTTCTCAATGTGTACGTGCAAGAAAATCGGTTTTATACCTAAATGTAAAATTGTGGACTTTTTCCAAATGCACTGCCGCTTTGGCTTTATGTCAACTCCAGTAAGATGAAGAAAGTTAAATAACTTTAATATGTGAATTTAATAATTTGAAGCAACTTGATATGGATTTCTAAATGTGTACATGCAAGAAAGTCAGTTTTATACCTTAATGTAAAATTATGGAATTTTTCCAAATGCACTGCTGTTTTGGCTTTATGCCAACTTCAGTAAGATGAAGAAGGTTAATTAACTTTAATATGTGACGCTAATGATTTAAAGCAACTTGATATGGATTTCTAAATGTGTATATGCAAGGAAAACGGTTTTATTCCTAAATGTTAAATTGTGGAATTTTTCCAAATGCACTGCCGTTATGGTTTTATATCAACTTTAGTAAGATGAATGAAGATGAATTAACTTTAATATTGAAGATATTAATTTGCTTGATATGGATTTCTAAATGTCTACATGCAAGAAAATCGGTTTTATACCTAAATGTAAAATAAAGTGGAAAAACGGTTTTTTTACCTAAATTAAAAATTTCAATTTTTCCAAATGCATGCCGTTTGTTTATCCCAGTAAGATGAAAAAAATTAATTTAAATTAAATATGTGAATTTAATTTTGAAGAATTGATATGGGTTTTTTAAAGTGTACATGCAAAAAAACGGTTTTTTACCAAATGTAAAAATTTGGAATTTTTTAAAT
>NW_026090743.1:0-3790 GCF_024586455.1 Bactrocera neohumeralis
TATCATCTTTAAGTTAATTTTCCTTCTTCATCTTATTGAAATTGACATGAAGCCATAACGGCAGTGCATTTGGAAAAATTCGATAATCTCATATTCAGGTAAAAGTCGATTTTCTTGTATATACACATTAAGCAGTCGATATTGAGTTGCTTTAAATCATTCATTTAACATGTTTAAGTTAATTAACTTTCTTCACGTTCCTGAAGTTTACATAAAGCCATAACGGCAAAGCATTTGGAAGAATTCGACAATCTTATATTCAGGTATAAAGTCGATTTTCTTGTATATACACATTAAGCAGTCGATATTGAGTTGCTTTATCATTTATTTAACATCTTTAAGTTAATTTACCTTCTTCATCTAATTGAAGTTGACATAAAGCAATGACGGCAATGCATTTGTATAAATTCATTTTTCTTGTATATACACATTTAGCAGCCGATATTGAGTTGCTTAAATCATTAATTTAACATATTTAAGATAACAAACCTTCTTCATCTTACCGAAGTTGACATAAAGCCATTACGGCAGTGCATTTGGAAGAATTCGACAATCTTATATTCACGTATAAATTAGATTTTCTTGTATATACACATTTAGCAGTCGATACTGAGTTGCTTTAAATCATTAATTTAACATCTTTAAGTTAATTAACCTTCTTCATCTTACTGAAGTTGACATAAAGCCATAACGGCAGTGCATTTGGAAGAATTCGATAATCTTATATTCAGGTATAAAGTCGATTTTCTTGTATATACACATTAAGCAGTCGATATTGAGTTGCTTTAAATCATTAATTTAACATCTTTAAGTTAATTTACCTTCTTCATCTTACTGAAGTTGACATAAAGCCATAACGGCAGTGCATTTGGATGACTTCGACAATCTTATATTCACGTATAAATTAGATTTTCTTGTATATACACATTTAGCAGTCGATACTGAGTTGCTTTAAATCATTAATTTAACATCTTTAAGTTAATTAACCTTCTTCGTCTTACTGAAGTGGATATAAAGCCATAACGGCAGTGCATTTGGATGAATTCGATAATCTTATATTCAGGTATAAAGTTGATTTTCTTGTATATATAGATGACTTCGATAATCTTATATTCACGTATAAATTAGATTTTCTTGTATATACACATTTAGCAGTCGATACTGAGTTGCTTTAAATCATTAATTTAACATCTTTACGTTAATTAACCTTCTTCATCTTACTGAAGTTGACATAAAGCCATAACGGCAGTGCATTTGGATGATTCGACAATCTTATATTCAGGTATAAAGTCGATTTTCTTGTATATACACATTTAGCAGTCGATATTGAGTTGCTTTAAATCATTAATTTAACATCTTTAAGTTAATTTACCTTCTTCATCTTACTGAAGTTGTTATAAAGCCATAACGGCAGTGCATTTGGATGACTTCGACAATCTTATATTCACGTATAAATTAGATTTTCTTGTATATACACATTTAGCAGTCGATACTGAGTTGCTTTAAATCATTAATTTAACATCTTTAAGTTAATTAACCTTCTTCATCTTACTGAAGTTGACATAAAGCCATAACGGCAGTGCATTTGGAAGAATTCGACAATCTTATATTCAGGTATAAAGTCGATTTTCTTGTATATACACATTTAGCAGTCGATATTGAGTTGCTTTAAATCATTAATTTAACATCTTTAAGTTAATTTACCTTCTTCATCTTACTGAAGTTGACATAAAGCCATAACGGCAGTGCATTTGGATGAATTCGACAATCTTATATTCACGTATAAATTCGATTTTCTTGTATATACACATTTAGCAGTCGATATTGAGTTCCTTTAAATCATTAATTTAACATCTTTAAGTTAATTAACCTTCTTCATCTTACTGAAGTTGTTATAAAGCCATAACGGCAGTGCATTTGGATGACTTCGACAATCTTATATTCACGTATAAATTAGATTTTCTTGTATATACACATTTAGCAGTCGATACTGAGTTGCTTTAAATCATTAATTTAACATCTTTAAGTTAATTAACCTTCTTCATCTTACTGAAGTTGACATAAAGCCATAACGGCAGTGCATTTGGATGACTTCGACAATCTTACATTCACGTATAAATTAGATTTTCTTGTATATACACATTTAGCAGTCGATACTGAGTTGCTTTAAATCATTCATTTAACATCTTTAAGTTAATTAACCTTCTTCATCTTACTGAAGTTGACATAAAGCCATAACGGCAGTGCATTTGGATGACTTCGACAATCTTATATTCACGTATAAATTAGATTTTCTTGTATATACACATTTAGCAGTCGATACTGAGTTGCTTTAAATCATTAATTTAACATCTTTAAGTTAATTAACCTTCTTCATCTTACTGAAGTTGACATAAAGCCATAACGGCAGTGCATTTGGATGACTTCGACAATCTTATATTCACGTATAAATTAGATTTTCTTGTATATACACATTTAGCAGTCGATACTGAGTTGCTTTAAATCATTAATTTAACATCTTTAAGTTAATTAACCTTCTTCATCTTACTAAAGTTGACATAAAGCCATAACAACAGTGCATTTGGAAGAATTCGATAATATTATATTAAGGTATAAAGTCCATTTTCTTGTATATACACATTAAGCAGTCGATATTGAGTTGCTTTAAATCATTAGTTTAACATCTTTAAGTTAATTTACCTTCTTCATCTTACTGAAGTTGACATAAAGCCATAACGGCAGTGCATTTGGAAAAATTCGATAATCTCATAATCAGGTAAAAAGTCGATTTTCTTGTATATACACATTAAGCAATCGATATTGAGTTGCTTTAAATCATTAATTTAACATCTTTAAGTTAATTTACCTTCTTCATCTTACTGAAGTTGTTATAAAGCCATAACGGCAGTGCATTTGGATGACTTCGATAATCTTATATTCACGTATAAATTAGATTTTCTTGTATATACACATTTAGCAGTCGATACTGAGTTGCTTTAAATCATTAATTTAACATCTTTAAGTTAATTAACCTTCTTCATCTTACTGAAGTTGACATAAAGCCATAACGGCAGTGCATTTGGATGAATTCGACAATCTTATATTCACGTATAAATTCGATTTTCTTGTATATACACCTTTAGCAGTCGATATTGAGTTGCTTTAAATCATTAATTTAACATCTTTAAGTTAATTAACCTTCTTCATCTTACTGAAGTTGACATAAAGCCATAACGGCAGTGCATTTGGATGACTTCGACAATCTTATATTCACGTATAAATTAGATTTTCTTGTATATACACATTTAGCAGTCGATATTGAGTTGCTTTAAATCATTAATTTAACATCTTTAAGTTAATTTACCTTCTTCATCTTACTGAAGTTGACATAAAGCCATAACGGCAGTGCATTTGGAAGAATTCGACAATCTTATATTCAGGTATAAAGTCGATTTTCTTGTATATACACATTAAGCAGTCGATATTGAGTTGCTTTAAATCATTAATTTAACATCTTTAAGTTAATTAACCTTCTTCATCTTACTGAAGTTGACATAAAGCCATAACGGCAGTGCATTTGGAAGAATTCGACAATCTTATATTCAGGTATAAAGTCGATTTTCTTTGTATATACATTTAGCAGTCGATATTGAGTTGCTTTAAATCATTAATTTAACATCTTTAAGTTAATTTACCTTCTTCATCTTACTGAAGTTGTTATAAAGCCATAACGGCAGTGCATTTGGATGACTTCGACAATCTTATATTCACGTATAAATTAGATTTTCTT
>NW_026090744.1:0-11449 GCF_024586455.1 Bactrocera neohumeralis
TGACCTTATGTTAACTTCAATAAGATAAAGAAAGTAAATTACCTTAAATATGTTAAATTAATGATTTAAAGCAACTCAATATCGACTACTTAATGTGTATATGCAAGAAAATGGACTCTATACCTGAATATAAGATTGTCGAATTCTCCAAAATGCACTGCCGTTATGACTTTATGTCAACTTCAGTAAGATGAAGAAGGTAAATTTACTTAAATATGTTAAATTAATGATTTAAAGCAACTCAATATTGACTGCTTAATGTGTATATACAAGAAAATGGACTCTATACCTGAATATAAGATTGTCGAATTCTCCCAAATGCACTGCCGTTATGGCCTTATGTCAACTTCAATAAGATGAAGAAGGTAAATTAACTTAAAGATGTTAAATTAATGATTTAAACCAACTCAATATCGACTGCTAAATGTGCATATACAAGAAAATCGACTTTATACCTGAATATAAGATTATCGAATTCTTCCAAATGCACTGCCGTTATGGCTTTATGTCAACTTCAGTAAGATGAAGAAGGTAAATTAACTTAAAGATGTTAAATTAATGATTTAAAGCAACTCAATATCGACTGCTTAATGTGTATATACAAGAAAATGGACTCTATACCTGAATATAAGATTGTCGAATTCTTCCAAATGCACTGCCGTTATGGCCTTATGTCACCTTCAGTAAGATGAAGAAGGTTTGTTACTTTAAATATGTTAAATTAATGATTTTAAGCAACTCAATATCGACTACTTAATGTGTATATACAAGAAAATGGACTTTTTACCTGAATATGAGTTTATCGAATTTTCCCAAATGCACTGCCGTTATGGCTTTATGTCAACTTCAGTAAGAGGAAGAAGGTAAATTAACTTAAAGATGTTAAATTAATGATTTAAAGCAACTCAATATCGACTGCTTAAGGTGTATATACAAGAAAATGGACTATACCTGAATATAAGATTGTCGAATTCTTCCAAATGCACTGCCGTTATGGCTTTATGTCAACTTCAGTAAGATGAAGAAGGTAAATTAACTTAAATATGTTAAATTAATGATTTAAGGCAACTCAATATCGACTGCTTAATGTGTATACACAAGAAAATCGACTTTATACCTGAATATAAGATTGTCGAATTCTTCAAAATGCACTGCCGTTATGGCTATATGTCAACTTCAGTAAGATGAAGAAAGTAAATTAACTTAAAGATGTTAAATTAATGATTTAAACCAACTCAATATCGACTGCTTAATGTGTATATACAAGAAAATCGACTTTATGGCTTTATGTCAACTTCAGTAAGATGAAGAAGGTAAATTAACTTAAAGATGTTAAATTAATGATTTAAAGCAAATCAATATCGACTACTAAATGTGTATATAAAAGAAAGTCGACTTTATACATGAATATAACATTGTCGAATTCTCCCAAATGCACTGCCGTTATGACTTTATGTCAACTTCAGTAAGATGAAGAAGGTAAATTAACTTAAAGATGTTAAATTAATGATTTAAGGCAATTCAATATCGACTGCTAAATGTGTATATACAAGAAAATCGACTTTATACCTGAATATAAGATTGTCGAATTCTCCCAAATGCACTGCCGTTATGACTTTATGTCAACTTGAGTAAGATGAAGAAGGTAAATTAACTTAAAGATGTTAAATTAATGATTTAAGGCAATTCAATATCGACTGCTAAATGTGTATATACAAGAAAATCGACTTTATACCTGAATATAAGATTGTCGAATTCTTCCAAATGCACGGCCGTTGTGATTTTATGTCACAACTTCAGTAAGATGAAGAAGGTAAATTAACTTAAATATGTTAAATTAATGATTTAAAGCAACTCAATATCGACTGCTTAATGTGTATATACAAGAAAATCGACTTTATACCTGAATATAAGATTGCCGAATTCTTCCAAATGCACTGCCGTTTATGGCTTTATGTCAACTTCAGTAAGATGAAGAAGGTAAATTAACTTAAATGTGTTAAATTAATGATTTGAAGCAACTCAATACTAGTGTATAGATGAAGAATATAAGGTAAATTAACTTAAAAGATAAAGAAGGTAAGTGAACTTAAAGATGTTAAATTAATGATTTAAAGCAACTCAATATCGACTGCTAAATGTGTATATACAAGAAAATCGACTTTTTACCTGAATATAAGATTATCGAATTCTTTCAAATGCACTGCCGTTATGGCTTTATGTCAACTTCGATAAGATGAAGATGGCTAATTAACTTAAACATTTGATGTAAATAATTTGAAGCAACTCATTACCGACTGCTAAAAGTGTATATACAAGAAAATCGACTTTATATCTGAATATTAGATTGTCGAATTCTCCCAAATGCTTTATGTCAACTTCAGTAAGATGAAGAAGGTAAATTAACTTAAAGATGTTAAATTAATGATTTTAAGGCAATTCAATATCGACTGCTAAATGTGTATATACAAGAAAATGGACTTTATCCCTGAATATAAAATTGTCGAATTCTTCCAAATGCACTGCCGTTATGACTTTATGTCAACTTCAGTAAGATGAAGAAGGTAATTAACTTAAAGATGTTAAATTTACGATTTAAAGCAACTCAATATCGACTGCTAAAAGTGTATATACAAGAAAATCGACTTTATACCTGAATATAAGATTGTCGAATTCTCCCAAATGCACCGCCGTTGTGATTTTATGTCAACTTGAGTAAGATGAAGAAGGTAAATTAACTTAAAGATGTTAAATTAATGATTTAAGGCAATTCAATATCGACTGCTAAATGTGTATATACAAGAAAATCGACTTTATACCTGAATATAAGATTGTCGAATTCTCCCAAATGCACGGCCGTTGTGATTTTATGTCAACTTCAGTAAGATGAAGAAGGTAAATTAACTTAAAGATGTTAAATTAATGATTTAAAGCAACTCAATATCGACTGCTAAATGTGTATATACAAGAAAATCGACTTTATACCTGAATATAAGATTGTCGAATTCTCCCAAATGCACTGCCGTTATGACTTTATGTCAACTTCAGTAAGATGAAGAAGGTAAATTAACTTAAAGATGTTAAATTAATGATTTAAAGCAACTCAATATCGACTGCTAAATGTGTATATACAAGAAAATCGACTTTATACCTGAATATAAGATTGTCGAATTCTCCCAAATGCACTGCCGTTATGACTTTATGTCAACTTCAGTAAGATGAAGAAGGTAAATTAACTTAAAGATGTTAAATTATGATTTAAAGCAACTCAATATCGACTGCTAAATGTGTATATACAAGAAAATCGACTTAATACCTGAATATAAGATTGTCGAATTCTCCCAAGTGCACTGCCGTTATGATTTTATGTCAACTTCAGTAAGATGAAGAAGGTAAATTAACTTAAATATGTTAAATTAATGATTTAAAGCAACTCAATATCGACTGCTAAATGTGTATATACAAGAAAATCGACTTTATACCTGAATATAAGATTGTCGAATTCTCCCAAATGCACTGCCGTTATGACTTTATGTCAACTTCAGTAAGATGAAGAAGGTAAATTAACTTAAAGATGTTAAATTAATGATTTAAAGCAACTCAATATCGACTGCTTAATGTGTATATACAAGAAAATGGACTTTATACCTGAATATAAGATTGTCGAAGTCTCCCAAATGCACTGCCGTTATGACTTTATGTCAACTTCAATAAGATGAAGAAGGTAAATTAACTTAAATTGTTATAATTAATGATAAGATTGCTGAATTCTTCCAAATAAAGCAACTCAATCAATATCGACTGCTTAATGTGTATATACAAGAAAATGGACTTTATACCTGAATATAAGATTGTCGAATTCTTCCAAATGCACTGCCGTTATGACTTTATGTCAACTTCAGTGAGATGAAGAAGGTAAATTAACTTAAATATGTTAAATTAATGATTTAAAGCAATTCAATATCGACTGCGTAATGTGTATATACAAGAAGATGGACTTTATACCTGAATATAAGATTGTCGAATTCTTCCAAATTCACTGCCGTTATGACTTTATGTCAACTTCAGTAAGATGAAGAAGGTAAATTAACTTAAAGATGTTAAATTAATGTTTTAAAGCAACTCAATATCGACTGCTAAATGTGTATATACAAGAAAATCAACTTTATACCTGAATATAAGATTGTCGAATTCTCCCAAATGCACTGCCGTTATGACTTTATGTCAACTTCAGTAAGATGAAGAAGGTAAACTAACTTAAATATGTTAAATTAATGATTTAAAGCAACTCAATATCGACTGCTTAATGTGTATATACAAGAAAATGGACTCTATACCTGAATATAAGATTGTCGAATTCTTCCAAATGCACTGCCGTTATGGCCTTATGTCAACTTCAATAAGATGAAAAAGGTAAATTAACTTAAAGATGTTAAATTAATTAATGATTTAAAGCATTTCAATATCGATTGCTGAATGTGTATATACAAGAAAATCGGCTGTTTACCTGAATTTGAGATTATCGAATTCTTCCAAATGTACTGCCGTTATGGCTTTATGTCAACTTCAGTAAGATGAAGAAGGTAACTTAACTTAAAGATGTTAAATTAATGATTTAAAGCAACTCAATATCGACTGCTTAATGTGTATATACAAGAAAATCGACTTTTTACCTGAATTTGAGATTATCGAATTCTTCCAAATGCACTGCCGTTATGGCTTTATGTCAACTTCAATAAGATGAAGAAGGTAAATTAACTTAAAGATGTTAAATTAATGATTTAAAGCAACTCAATATCGACTGCTTAATGTGTATATACAAAAAAATCGACTTTATACCTGAATATAAGATTATCGAATTCTTCCAAATGCACTGCCGTTATGGCTTTATGTCAACTTCAGTAAGATGAAGAAGGTAAATTAACTTAAATATGTTAAATTAATGATTTAAAGCAACTCAATATCGACTGCTTAATGTGTATATACAAGAAAATGGACTCTATACCTGAATATAAGATTGTCGAATTCTTCCAAATGCACCGCCGTTATGGCCTTATGTCAACTTCAGTAAGATGAAGAAGGTAAATTAACTTAAAGACGTTAAATTAATGATTTAAAGCAACTAAATATCGACTGCTAAATGTGTATATACAAGAAAATCGACTTTATACCTGAACATAAGATTGTCGAATTCTTCCAAATGCACTGCCGTTTTGGCTTTATGTCAACTTCAATAAGATGAAGAAGGTAAATTAACTTAAAGATGTTAAATAAATGATTAAAAGCAACTCAATATCGACTGCTTAATGTGTATATACAAGGAAATCGACTTTTAACCTGAATATGAGATTATCGAATTCTTCCAAATGCACTGCCATTATGGCTTTACGTCAACTTCAATAAGATGAAGAAGGTAAATTAACTTAAAGATGTTAAATTAATGATTTAAAGCAACTCAATATCGACAGCTAAATGTGTATATACAAGAAAATCGACTTTTTACCTGAATATGAGATTATCGAATTCTTCCAAATGTACTGCCGTTATGGCTTTATGTCAACTTCAGTAAGATGAAGAAGGTAAATTAACTTAAAGATGTTAAATTAATGATTTAAGGCAATTCAATATCGACTGCTAAATGTGTATATACTAGAAAATCGACTTTATACCTGAATATAAGATTGTCGAATTCTCCCAAATGCACTGCCGTTATGACTTTATGTCAACTTCAGTAAGATGAAGAAGGTAAATTTACTTAAATATGTTAAATTAATGATTTAAAGCAACTCAATATCGACTGCTTAATGTGTATATACAAGAAAATGGACTCTATACCTGAATATAAGATTGTCGAATTCTTCCAAATGCACTGCCGTTATGGCCTTATGTCAACTTCAATAAGATGAAGAAGGTAAATTAACTTAAAGATGTTAAATTAATGATTTAGGGCAATTCAATATCGACAGCTAAATGTGTATATACAAGAAAATCGACTGTATACCTGAATATAAGATTATCGAATTCTTCCAAATGCACTGCCGTTATGGCTTTATGTCAACTTCAGTAAGATGAAGAGGTAAATTAACTTAAAGATGTTAAATTAATGATTTAAAGCCACTCAATATCGACTGCTTAATGTGTATATACAAGAAAATGGACTTTATACCTGAATATAAGATTGTCGAGTTCTTCCAAATGCACTGCCGTAATGGCTTTATGTCAACTTCAGTAAGATGAAGAAGGTAATTAACTTAAATATGTTAAATTAATGATTTAAGCAATTCAATATCGACTGCTAAATATGTATATACAAGAAAATCGACTTTATACCTGAATATAAGATTGTCGAATTCTCCCAAATGCACTGCCGTTATGACTTTATGTCAACTTCAGTAAGATGAAGAAGGTAAATTAACTTAAAGATGTTAAATTAATGATTTAGAGCAACTCAATATCGACTGCTAAATGTGTATATACAAGAAAGTCGACTTTTTACCTGAATATGAGATTATCGAGTTCTTCCAAATGCACTGCCGTTATGGCCTTATGTCAACTTCAATAAGATGAAGAAGGTAAATTAACCTAAAGATGTTAAATTAATGATTTAAAGCAACTCAATATCGACTGCTAAGTGTGTATATACAAGAAAATCGACTTTATACCTAAATATAAGATTGTCGAATTCTTCCAAATGCACTGCCGTTATGACTTTATGTCAACTTCAGTAAGATGAGGAAGGTAAATTAACTTAAATATGTTAAATTAATGATTTAAAGCAACTCAATATCAACTGCTTAATGTGTATATACAAGAAAATGGACTTTATCCCTGAATATAAGATTGTCGAATTCTTCCAACTGCACTGCCGTTATGGCCTTATGTCAACTTCAATAAGATGAAGAAAGTAAATTAACTTAAAGATGTTAAAGTAATGATCTAAAGCAACTCAATATCGACTGCTTAATGTGTATAAACAAGAAAATGGACTTTTTACCTGAATATAAGATTGTCGAATTCTTTCAAATGCACTGCCGTTATGGCTTTATGTCAACTTCAATAAGATGAAGAAGGTAAATTAACTTAAATATGTTAAATTAATGATTTAAAGCAACTCAATATCGACTGCTTAATGTGTATATACAAGAAAATGGACTTTATACCTGAATATAAGATTGTCGAATTCTTCCAAATGCCGCTATGGCTGTCAACTTCAATAAGTTATGGCTTTATGTCAACTTCAGTAAGATGAAGAAGGTAAATTAACTTAAATATGTTAAATTAATGATTTAAAGCAACTCAATATCGACTGCTTAATGTGTATATACAAGAAAATGGACTTTATACCTGAATATAAGATTGTCGAATTCTTCCAAATGCACTGCCGTTATGGCTTTATGTCAACTTCAATAAGATGAAGAAGGTAAATTAACCTAAAGATGTTAAATTAATGACTTAAAGCAACTCAATATCGACTGCTAAATGTGTATATATAAGAAAATCGACTTTATACCTGAATATAAGATTGTCGAATTCTTCAAATGCACTGCCGTTATGGCTTTATGTCAACTTCAGTAAGATGAAGAAGGTAAATTAACCTAAAGATGTTAAATTAATGATTTGAAGAAACTCAATGTCGATTGCTTAATGTGTATATACAAGAATATCGACTTTATACCTGAATATAAGATTGTCGAATTCTTCCAAATGCACTGCCGTTATGGCTTTATGTCAACTTCAATAAGATGAAGAAGGTAAATTAACTTAAATATGTTAAATTAATGATTTAAAGCAACTCAATATCGACTGCTTAATGTGTATATACAAGAAAATGGACTTTATACCTGAATATAAGATTGTCGAATTCTTCCAAATGCACTGCCGTTATGGCTTTATGTCAACTTCAGTAAGATGAAGAAGGTAAATTAACTTAAATATGTTAAATTAATGATTTAAGGCAACTCAATATCGACTGCTTAATGTGTATATACAAGAAAATGGACTTTATCCCTGAATATAAGATTGTCGAATTCTCTCAAATGCACTGCCGTTATGGCTTTATGTCAACTTCAGTAAGATGAAGAAGGTAAATTAACTTAAATATGTTAAATTAATGATTTAAAGCAACTCTATATCGACTGCTTAATGTGTATACACAAGAAAATGGACTTTATACCTGAATATAAGATTGTCGAATTCTGCCAAATGCACTGCCGTTATGGCTTTATGTCAACTTCAGTAAGATGAAGAAGGTAAATTAACTCAAATATGTTAAATTAATGATTTAAAGCAACTCAATATCGACTGCTTAATGTGTATACACAAGAAAATGGACTTTATACCTGAATATAAGATTGTCGAATTCTTCCAACTGCACTGCCGTTATGGCCTTATGTCAACTTCAATAAGATGAAGAAGGTAAATTAACCTAAAGATGTTAAATTAATGATTTAAAGCAACTCAATATCGAATGCTTAATGTGTATATACAAGAAAATCGACTTTATACCTGAATATAAGATTGTCGAATTCTCTCAAATGCACTGCCGTTATGGCTTTATGTCAACTTCAGTAAGATGAAGAAGGTAAATTAACTTAAATATGTTAAATTAATGATTTAAAGCAACTCAATATCGACTGCTTAATGTATATACAAGAAAATGGACTCTATACCTGAATATAAGATTGTCGAGTTCTTCCAAATGCACTGCCGTTATGGTTTTATGTCAACTTCAGTAAGATGAAGAAGGTAATTAACTTAAATATGTTAAATTAACGATTTAAAGCAACTCAATATCGACTGCTAGGTGTGTATATGCAAGAAAATCGACTTTATACCTGAATATAAGAATGTTGAATTCTTCCAAATGCACTGCCGTTATAGCTTTATGTCAAGTTCGGTAAGATGAAGAAGGTAAATTAACTTAAATGTGTGAAGCTAATGGTTTAAGGCAACTCAATATCGACTGCTTAATGTGTATATACAAGAAAATGGACTTTATACCTGAATATAAGATTGTCGAATTCTCCCAAATGCACTGCCGTTATGGCCTTATGTCAACTTCAGTAAGATGAAGAAGGTAAATTAACTTAAATATGTTAAATTAATGATTTAAAGCAACTCTATATCGACTGCTTAATGTGTATACACAAGAAAAAATGGACAAGAATAATTGTCGAATTCTTTACTGCCGTTACCTTATGAATATAAGATGAAGAAGGTGTCGAATTCTTATCGAATCCAATATACAAGAATGCATACCTGAATATAAGATTGTCGAATCGCACTGCCGTTATGGCTTTATATCCACTTCAGTAAGATAAAGATGGTTAATTAACTTAAAGAAGTGAAGGAAATGATTTGAAGCAACTCAATATCGAATGCTTAATGTGTATATACAAGAAAATTGACTTTATACCTGAATATAAGATTGCCGAATTCTTCAAATGCACTGCCGTTATGGCTTTATGTCAACTTCAATAAGATGAAGAAGGTAAATTAACTTAAATATGTTAAATTAATGATTTAAAGCAACTCAATATCGACTGCTTAATGTGTATATACAAGAAAATCGACTTTATACCTGAATATAAGATTGTCGAATTCTTCCAAATGCACTGCCGTTATGGCTTTATGTCAACTTCAATAAGATGAAGAAGGTAAATTAACTTAAATATGTTAAATTAATGATTTAAACCAACTCAATATCGACTGCTTAATGTATATATACAAGAAAATCGACTTTATACCTGAATATAAGATTGTCGAATTCTTCCAACTGCACTGCCGTTATGGCTTTATGTCAACTTCAGTAAGATGAAGAAAGTAAATTAACTTAAAGATGTTAAATTAATGATTTAAAGCAACTCAATATCGACTGCTTAATGTGTATATACAAGAAAATGGACTCTATACCTGAATATAAGATTGTCGAATTCTTCCAAATGCACTGCCGTTATGGCTTTATGTCAACTTCAGTAAGATGAAGAAGGTAAATTAACTTAAATATGTTAAATTAATGATTTAAAGCAACTAATATCGACTGCTTAATGTGTATATACAAGAAAATGGACTCTATACCTGAATATAAGATTGTCGAATTCTTCCAAATGCACTGCCGTTATGGCTGTATGTCAACTTCAGTAAGATGAAGAAGGTAAATTAACTTAAATATGTTAAATTAATGATTTAAAGCAACTCAATAATATAAGATTGTCGAATTCTGCTTTATGGCTGTATGTCAACTTCAGTAAGATGAAGAAGGTAAATTAACTTAAAGATGTTAAATTAATGATTTAAAGCAACTCAATATATACAAGAAAATGGACTCTATACCTGAATATAAAATTGTCGAATTCTTCCAAATGCACTGCCTTTATGGCTTTATGTCAACTTCAGTAAGATGAATAAGGTAAATTAACTTAAAGATGTTAAAGTAATGATTTAAAGCAACTCAATATCGACTGCTTAATGTGTATATAAAAGAAAATGGACTTTATACCTGAATATAAGATTGTCGAATTCTTCCAACTGCACTGCCGTTATGGCCTTATGTCAACTTCAATAAGATGAAGAAAGTAAATTAACTTAAAGATGTTAAATTAATGATTTAAAGCAACTCAATATCGACTGCTAAATGTGTACATACAAGAAAATCGACTTTTTACCTGAATATGAGATTATCGAATTCTTCCAAATGCACTGCCGTTATGGCTTATGTCAACTTCAATAAGATGAAGAAGGTAAATTAACCTAAAGATGTTAAATTAATGATTTAAAGCAACTCAATATCGACTGCTAAGTGTGTATATACAAGAAAATCGACTTTATACCTGAATATAAGATTGTCGAATTCTCCCAAATGCACTGCCGTTATGACTTTATGTCAACTTCAGTAAGATGAGGAAGGTAAATTAACTTAAATATGTTAAATTAATGATTTAAAGCAACTCAATATCAACTGCTTAATGTGTATATACAAGAAAATGGACTTTATCCCTGAATATAAGATTGTCGAATTCTTCCAACTGCACTGCCGTTATGGCCTTATGTCAACTTCAATAAGATGAAGAAAGTAAATTAACTTAAAGATGTTAAATTAATGATTTAAAGCAACTCAATATCGACTGCTAAATGTGTATATAAAAGAAAATCGACTTTATACCTGAATATAAGATTGTCGAATTCTTCCATATGCACTGCCGTTATGGCTTTATGTCAACTTCAGTAAGATGAAGAAGGTAAATTAACTTAAATATGTTAAATTAATGATTTAAAGCAACTCAATATCGACTGCTTAATGTGTATATACAAGAAAATGGACTCTATACCTGAATATAAGATTGTCGAATTCTTCCAAATGCACTGCCGTTATGGCCTTATGGCAACTTCAGTAAGATGAAGAAGGTAAATTAACTTAAATATGTTAAATTAATGATTTAAAGCAACTTAA
>NW_026090745.1:0-8509 GCF_024586455.1 Bactrocera neohumeralis
AAATCTATATCAAGTTGCTTCAAATCATTAGCTTAACATATTAAAGTTAATTAACCTTCGTCATCTTACAGAAGTTCGCATAAAGCAAAAACTTCAGTGCATTTGGAAAAATTCCACAATTTTACATTTAGTTATAAAACAGATTTTCCTGCATGTATACATTAGAAATCCATATCAAGTTGCTTCAAATTATTAAATTCACTTATTAAAGTAAATTAACTTTCTTCATCTTACTAAAGTTAACATAAAGCCATAACGGCAGTGCATTTGGAAAAATTCTACAATTTTACATTTAGGTATAAAACCGATTTTCCTGCATTTAAACATTTAGAAATCCACATCGAGTTGATTCAAATCATTAACTTAACATATTAAAGTTAATTAACCTTCACCATCTTACTGAAGTTGGCATAAAACCAAAACGGCAGTGCATTTGGAAAAATTCCATTATTTTACATTTAGGTATAAAACCGACTTTCTTGCATGCACACATTTAGAAATCCATATCAAGTTGCTTCACATTATTTAATTCACATAGTAAAGTTAATTAACTTTCTTCATCTTACTAAAGTTGTCATAAAGCCATAACGGCAGTGCATTTGGAAAAATTCCACAATTTTACATTTAGTATAAAGGCGATTTTCTGGCATGTACACATTTAGAAATCCATATCAAGTTGACTTAAATCATTAACTTAACTTATTAAAGTTAATTAACCCTCACCATCTTACTCAAGTTGGCATAAAGCCAAAACGGCAGTGCATTTGGAAAAAATTCCATAATTTTACATTTAGTTATCAAACCGACTTTCTGGCATGTACACATTTAGAAATCCATATCAAGTTGCTTCAAATCATTAGCTTCAAATATTAAAGTTAATTAACTTTCTTCATCTTACTAAAGTTGGCATTAAACCATAACGGCAGTGCATTTGGAAAAATTCCAAAATTTTACATTTAGGTATAAAACCGATTTTCCTGCATTTAAACATTTAAAAATCTATATCAAGTTGCTTCAAATCATTAGCTTAACATATTAAAGTTAATTAACCTTTGTCATCTTACAGAGAAAAGTTCAAAACCTATTAATTCTACCAATAATAATATGCAAGGAAGCTATGCTAATGTGGTGAAAGGCAACACTGTGCAAATGCAACTGCCGCAAAATCCTCCAAATGGAGGTATTGAAACTATGATTATAAATCTTACACAGTGTATGACACAATTTATGTCTAGCATGCAAAACATGATCCAGGATTTAATAAAATCACAAAATCAAATGCTGCAAAATTTATTAAGTAAAAAATGAGCTTACTAAATATATGTATATGGAATGCTAACGGTGTTAACCAACATAAATTAGAGATTATTAGATTTCTGTCTGAAAAACACATAGATGTAATGCTTATATCAGAAACTCATTTAACAAATAAAAATAATTTCAATATACCGGGATTTAGACTATATGTTACAAATCATCCGGATGGAAAAGCACATGGTCGTACGGCAGTGTTGATTAGAAATCGTTTAAGCCATTATGCTCTAGAATCTCATGCTACACCACAGTTACAAGCTACAACAATATCACTAAAAAATCGGGGTTGTGACCTAAACCTTACGGCTATATACTGTCCACCTCGTTTTAAAATTACAGAAATCGAATTTAAAGACTTTTTTGGAACACTAGGTCAAAGATTTCTAGCAGGTGGAGATTACAACGCAAAACACACGTACTGGGGCTCACGTCTTATTAATCCGAAAGGACGTCAGCTGTATCAAACTGTTATAAATAGGCAATAAATATAACCTTGAAATAATATCTCCTGGTAAGCCGACATGTTGGCCTAGTGATCGTAAGAAAATACCAGATTTAATTGATTTTGCTGTAATCAAAAATATAGATAAATCGCAAACTAACAGCTGATACATGTACTGATCTATCTTCTGATCATTCTCCTGTACTAACAAAGTTATTTGAACAACCCATATTCGTTAATCCAAAAGTGGGTCTAACTTCTTATAAAACGAATTGGCTAAAATATAAAAAATACGTCAGTAGCCACATTAATATTGAGTACAAAATAAATACAGAAAGTGATATTGACGAAAGTATAAGAGAAGTTAATGATATAATAACCAGCGCAGCTGTCTTAGCAACACCAAACAAAAGATATACTCGTAATCCGCTTGGCTTCAGAAAAATCTCTAATAGAGAAATAGAAATGCTTGTAAATGAAAAAAGGCGTGCAAGACGTGAATGGCAGACAAATCGCTCCCCCTCCACTCAGCTTCAATTGAAAGCTGCGGTACGTAAATTAAAAAAAGCGCTCAAACGTGAGGAAGAATTGAACACCGAAATGTATATAAAGAAGCTGTGTCCAAATTCAAACAAGCAAAATTCCCTTAGGAAAGCCCAAAAGTCCATGAAGCCACCAACTGACTCCAACATGCCAATACGAGACTTGGGTGGAAATTGGGCTCGAAGTGACGAGGAAAAGGCTAATTGTTTTGCAAATCACCTAGAAAAGGTATTTCAACCCAATTTGCCAAAGAATAACTTTATGCTGTCAATCTTACCCAACACAGCTACAGAGTCGATCGAGTCTCTTAAGACCTCACCTTCTGAAATTATTTGTATCATCAAAGAACTTAATCCAAAAAAGCGCCGGGATATGATAATATTTCCCCAAAAATGCTAATTGAGTTACCAATTATTGCTGTAGAGGTGCTCTCTTTGCTCTTCAATGCAATTCTTAGTTTCGGATACTATCCAATTTCATGGAAAAAGTCGCAGATTATCTTGATAGATAAACCTGGGAAAGACTTAACACAGCCGTCTTCATACAGACCAATCAGTCTTCTACCCTGTCTTTCAAAAGTATTTGAAAAAGTATTACTATCAAAGATAACTCCTTTCCTCCATGAAAATAATACAATACCCATGCATCAATTCGGTTTTCGTGCGAAACATGGCACAATAGAGCAAGTAAATAGAATTACTAACGAGATAAGGAAAGCATTTGAGCACAGGGAGTACTGTTCAGCAATATTTTTAGATGTAGCTCAGGCGTTTGATAAGGTGTGGCACGAAGGTCTTTTATACAAGATTAAAAAAATTCTACCTTTAGAACTGTATAAAACATTGGAATCTTATTTAAAAAATAGACGATTTGTGGTAAAAGTGGGAGATTTCATATCTGATGAACGACAGATAAGAGCTGGTGTACCCCAGGGCAGTGTTTTAGGCCCAACGCTATACATCATATATACAGCAGATCTTCCAACAGCTAATAATGTATTAACTTCAACTTTTGCGGATGACACAGCTATAGTGAGCCGTAACAAATGCCACATTTTAGCATCACGAATATTAGCGAAGAATTTAAGTTCTGTCGAAGAGTGGCTAGCGAACTGGCGTATAAACGTGAATGAACAGAAGTGTAAGCATATTACATTTTCGCTAAGACCAAAGATGTGCCCGGCAGAAAAAATAAACAATATATTAGTACCCCAAGCGAACGAAGTAACATATCTTGGTATTCACCTAGATAGAAGGCTCACGTGGAGAAAACACATCTCTAGTAAAATAACATGTATGAAGATTAGAGCTGCAAATTTAAATTGGCTTTTAAATAAAAACTCAAAACTTAGTCTAGACAACAAAGTGCTTTTGTATAATGCGGTCATAAAGCCGATTTGGATGTATGGCATTCAACTGTGGGGTACGACCTGTGCAACCAATATTGATATATTACAAAGGTTTCAATCAAAAATGCTTAGAACAATCACGTGTTCACCATGGTACATGCGTAACGAAAATATCCATAAAGACCTTGGTATCCCTATGGTTAAGAAAGAAGTAGAAGGCAGCAGAATTAAATATATATCTAAACTCCGAGATCACCCAAACCCTCTGGCTAATGCTTTGGTACATTCCTGCGATCAAACACGACTTAAAAGAAGAGATATGCCAGCGTACTAAGGAGCAACGATTCAATAAATAAAATAAAATTTTGAAAAAAAAAAAAAAAAAAAAATCAGTTCATTTAAACATTTAGAAATCCACAACGAATTGCTTAAAATCATTAGCTTCACATATTAAAACTAATTAACCTTCGTCATCTTACAGAAGTTCGCATAAAGCAAAAACGGCAGTGCATTTGGAAAAATTCCACAATTTTACATTTAGGTATAAAACCGATTTTCCTGCATTTAAACATTTAGAAATCCATATCAAGTTGCTTAAAATCATTAGCTTCACATATTAAAGTTAATTAACCTTCGTCATCTTACAGAAGTTGGCATAAAGCCAAAACGGCAGTGCATTTGGAAAAATTCCGAAATTTTACATTTAGTATAAAACCGATTTTCTGGCATGTACACATTTAGAAATCCATATCAAGTTGCTTCAAATCATTATCTTCAAATATTAAAGTTAATTAACTTTCTTCATCTTACTAAAGTTGGCATAAAGCCATAACGGCAGTGCATTTGGAAAAATTCCACAATTTTACATTTAGGTACAAAACCGACTTTCTTGCATGTAAACATTTAGAAATCCATATCAAGTTGACTTAAATCATTAACTTAACTTATTAAAGTTAATTAACCCTCACCATCTTACTCAAGTTGGCATAAAGCCAAAACGGCAGTGCATTTGGAAAAAATTCCATAATTTTACATTTAAGTATAAAACCGACTTTCCTGCATGTGCACATTTAGAAATCCACATCAGGTTACCATCTCACTACTAAAGTTGGCATTAAACCATAACGGCAGTGCATTTGGAAAAATTCCAAAATTTTACATTTAGGTATAAAACCGATTTTCCTGCATTTAAACATTTAGAAATCTATATCAAGTTGCTTCAAATCATTAGCTTAACATATTAAAGTTAATTAACCTTCGTCATCTTACAGAAGTTCGCATAAAGCAAAAACTTCAGTGCATTTGGAAAAATTCCACAATTTTTCATTTTGGTATAAAACCGATTTTCCTGCATGTATATATGTACATTTAGAAATCCATATCAAGTTGCTTCAAATTATTAAATTCACATATTAAAGTTAATTAACTTTCTTCATCTTACTAAAGTTGGCATAAAGCAAAAACGGCATTGCATTTGGAAAAATTCCACAATTTTACATTTAGTATGAAACCGATTTTCTAGCATGTACACATTTAGAAATCAATATCAAGTTGCTTCAAATCATTAGCTTCACATATTAAAGTTAATTAACTTTCTTCATCTTACTAAAGTTGGCATAAAGCCATAACGGAAGTTCATTTGGAAAAATTCCACAATTTTACATTAGGTATAAACCGATTTTCCTGCATTTAAACATTTAGCAATCCATATCGAGTTGATTCAAATCATTAACTTCACATATTAAAGTTAATTAACCTTTGTCATCTTACAGAAGTTGGCATAAAGCCAAAACGGCAGTGCATTTGGAAAATTCCATAATTTTACATTTAGGTGTAAAACCGATTTTCTTGCATGTACACATTTAGAAATCCATATCAAGTTTCTTCAAATCATTAGCTTCACATGTTAAAGTTAATTAACTTTCTTCATCTTACTAAAGTTGGCATAAAGACCATATAAAATCGATTTTCCTGCATGTAAACATTTAGAAATCCATATCAAGTTGCTTAAAATCATTAGCTTCACATATTAAAGTTAATTAACCTTCGTCATCTTACAGAAGTTCGCATAAAGCCAAAACGGCAGTGCATTTGGAAAAATTCCATAATTTTACATTTAGGTATAAAACCGATTTTCCTGCATGTACACATTTAGAAATCTATATCAAGTTGCTTCAAATCATTAGCTTCACATATTAAAGTTAATTAACCTTCTTCATCTTACTAAAGTTGGCATAAAGCCAAAACGGCAGAGCATTTGGAAAAATTCCACAATTTTACATTTAGTATAAAACCGATTTTCTTACATATACACATTTTCTTACAATCCACATCTAATTTCCTTAAATCATTAACTTCACATATTAAAGTTAATTAACTTTCTTCATCTTACTAAAGTTGGCATAAAGCCATAACGACAGTGCATTTGGAAAAATTCCACAATTTTACATTTAGTTATAAAACCGATTTTTTGGCATGTACACATTTAGAAATCCATATCAAGTTGCTTCAAATCATAAGCTTTATATATTAAAGTTAATTAACTTTCTTCATCTTACTAAAGTTGGCATAAAGCCATAACGGCAGTGCATTTGGAAAAATTCCAAAATTTTACATTTAGGTATAAAACCGATTTTCCTGCATTTAAACATTTAGAAATCTATATCAAGTTGCTTCAAATCATTAGCTTAACATATTAAAGTTAATTAACCTTCGTCATCTTACAGAAGTTCGCATAAAGCAAAAACGGCAGTGCATTTGGAAAAATTCCACAATTTTACATTTAGTTATAAAACCGATTTTCTGGCATGTAAACATTTAGAAATCCATATCAAGTTGCTTCAAATCATTAGCTTCACATATTAAAGTTAATTAACTTTCTTCATCTTACTAAAGTTGGCATAAAGCCATAACGGCAGTGCATTTGGAAAAATTCCATAATTTTACATTTAGGTATAAAACCGATTTTCCTGCATTTAAACATTTAGAAATCCATATCAAGTTGCTTCAAATCATTAGCTTCACATATTAAAGTTAATTAAACTTCTTCATCTTACTAAAGTTGGCATAAAGCCAAAAGGGCAGTGCATTTGCAAAAATTCTGAAATTTTACATTTAGGTATAAAACCGATTTTCCTGCATTTAAACATTTAGAAATCCATATCAAGTTGCTTAAAATCATTAGCTTCACATATTAAAACTAATTAACCTTCGTCATCTTACAGAAGTTCGCATAAAGCAAAAACGGCAGTGCATTTGGAAAAATTCCACAATTTTACATTTAGGTATAAAACCGATTTTCCTGCATTTAAACATTTAGAAATCCATATCGAGTTTATTCAAATCATTAACGTCACATATTCAAAGTTAATTAACTTTCTTCATCTTACTAAAGTTGGCATAAAGCCAAAACGGCGGTGCATTTGGAAAAAATTCCATAATTTTACATTTAGGTATAAAACCGATTTTCCTGCATTTAAACATTTAGAAATCCATATCAAGTTGCTTCAAATCATTAGCTTAACATATTAAAGTTAATTAACCTTCGTCATCTTACAGAAGTTCGCATAAAGCAAAAACGGCAGTGCATTTGGAAAAATTCCACAATTTTACATTTAGGTATAAAACCGATTTTCCTGCATTTAAACATTTAGAAATCCATATCAAGTTGCTTAAAATCATTAGCTTCACATGTACAAGTTAATTAACTTTCGTCATCTTACAGAAGTTGGCATAAAGCCAAAACGGCAGTGCATTTGGAAAAATTCCACAATTTTACATTTAGGTATAAAACCGATTTTCTTGCATTTACACATTTAGAAATCCATATCAAGTTGCTTCAAATCATTAGCTTCACATATTAAAGTTAAATTAACATTCTTCATCTTACTAAAGTTGGCATAAAGCCATAACGGCAGAGCATTTGGAAAAATTCCACAATTTTACATTTAGGTATAAAACCGATTTTCCTGCATTTAAACATTTAGAAATCCATATCAAGTTGCTTAAAATCATTAGCTTCACATATTAAAACTAATTAACCTTCGTCATCTTTTAAAAATCCCAAAATTTAAATTTAGGGAAAAAATGATTTTTTTTTTACCAATTTTTCCATAAGTTGTTCAAAATTAAAAATTTTTTAAAGTTTTAATTTCTCATTTTTTAAAAAAATAAGAAAAAGGGTGATTTGGGGAAAAATTCCAAATTTTTTAAATTTTTAAAAACTGATTTTTTTAAAAAATTTGTCCAATCCCTTTAAAAAAATTCCATGTGTATTAACTTTCTCTTCAAAAGGAAAAAAACCAAAGATTGGTTTGAAATTCCAAATTTTCATTTTGGAAAACTGATTTTCTTTTTACACATTTGAACCAACATTGTTTTAAATTATTTAAAATTACATATTAAAGATTAACTTTTTTCCTTTTCCCCAAATTGGAAAAAAAATGCATATTTTAAAAATTTCCCCAAATTTTTTATTTAGGGATAAAAAGTTTTTCCCGGGGTGTAAAAATTTAAACAACAGGGTTTCCCAAAAAATTAAATTTTTTAAAATTTAAAATTAAATTTCTTTTTTCATTTTTCCCCCAAAGGTTTTTAAAAAAAAAAAATTAAAAATTTTTGCATGAAATTTAAAATCCTTTGTTTAAAAAAATTAATTTTTTAAAAAAAAGAATTTAATTTTTCATCTTTTTTATAATTTCCCAAAGAAGATTTGAAAATTCCCAAAATTTTTTTTTTGGAAAAACGATTTCTTGAATGAAAATTTAGAAAAAATTACCCCCAAACATTAATTATAAAAAGCATTTAAATTTTTTCCCTCTTTCTTAATAAAGCCAAAAACGGTTTTTGGAAAAATTTCCCTA
>NW_026090746.1:0-13273 GCF_024586455.1 Bactrocera neohumeralis
AGCATCAGTCGGCGTACGTTTTAGCGTTCTGATATCTTTTGGTAGACCTTCAATTTTATCGCTTAATAAGTCCAATAATTTATTAGCATGCACATTGGACACATTGCTTTCTACAAACCATGCAGCTAAACGTTTATTGAAATCAATAACGGCGCCATCGGACGAGTTCTCACTTTCATCAGAAATATAATCATCCTTGGCAACAGGAATCTAAATTATTCCCAGTTTCAGGCACAACCACCTGTTCAACAAATTCACTCTGGGTACTTACAGAACTTGCAGCCGCACCGTTCCATAGATGTTCAAAAATTTCGAAGCAGCTGCGCACAACACTTTTCTTCTTTTTTGCTGCAGACATTAAGTAAGTCGATTATTACATTTTTTAATAGCAAATGATAATTAAAAGTATCAAACGCACTTAATTTAACAACTTTAAGAACAATTTTACATAATTTATTAACACAACTTATTAGCACAATCTTTTGCGGCGAGAACTACACGTTTTGCTTAAATTTATGAAACACTTGCATTTGCAAACAAATTGTCAACGACATTCGCAAAACTCTTACTTATGCGAGCTTGCTGCAATCTTAATTTACAAAACAATTCTGCCAATATGTTTATTGGTGGGCATGCATACATATATTTATATCCGTTCATATTGTCTGCTTGGGCATACATGCCACGTCATATGCCGAAAACACATATATTTATTTCTTCACAGCGTGAATTCTGTGTATAGTGAGGTGAATTCCTTACTACAAATCTACCAAATGTTCGCTGTCGAACCTGCACACTTCTCTATGCTTTAAGTTCTCTGCTTTACCCTCATTCTCTCTCTCTCTCTCGCACTCTATCTTTCTCTGTTGCTCTTCTCCTTCCGAGTTAAGTTAATCGTTCAACGCTATTCCCCCTCCACTGAAGCGTTTTCCGAGGTCGCCTAAGAAGTTTCACTTCAATAATTTTAATTTTATTTCCCTTTAATTTTATTTTCTAATTTTTAAATAAATTAATATTTAAAATATTATTTATATTTATTTCTACTGTTACAAAGTGAAGATGTGCCAAACGAACTTCATTCCTTCAAAGAAAATTGATAACCTTCATGAAATATGCATATTCGTTATCATTTCCATATATACCAATAGAATTTGTATGCCATATATGTATGTACATATATTATTTCTTTGGAACATTTGTCTGTATGTTGGCGAAAGCAAATGCGAGCCACATACATACAAATATACATTCATAATAACAAGTGTCGCACACATCTTTCGCATGGCCGAAACTCACGCTTTGTCAAAGAGTCACTGTGTCGAAGCACTGATACGACGGCAAAGCGTCACAGCATTGTGTTGCTGGTAGAAAATCCGAGCTGTGCCGAAAGAAACTAACGAACGATCGCCGATTGTCACCGCTTCCCTTCATGCTCGAACAGCTTCGCCGACAAGCTAGCGTAAATATGTAAGCGTTAAACGTTTAACGCAACCTTTTCCAAACTCGCATAAGAAGTATAACTTCAACAAGTAAGGAAGGGATAAGTTCGAGTGTCACCGAACATTTTATACTCTCGTCATTTAAAAATTTTTTTATTTTGCTCTAAAATTAATTAGATTAGTAGTTCCTGAGATATGGTTTTTGGTCCATAAGTGGGCGACGCCACGCCCATTTTCAATTTAAAAAAAGCCTGGCTGCAGCTTCCTTCTGCCATTTCTTCCGTAAAATTAAGTGTTTCTGACGTTTTTTGTTAGTCGGTTAACGCACTTTTTGTGATTTTCAACATAACCTTTGTATGGGAGGTGGGCGTGGTTATTATCCGATTTCTTCCATTTTTGAACTGTAATGGAAATGCCTGAAGTAAACGACTCTGTAGAGTTTAGTTGACATAGCTATAGTAAATTCCAGATATGTACAAAACTTAGTAGGGGGCGGGGCCACGCCCACTTTTCCAAAAATTACCTAAATATGCCCCTCCCTAATGCGATCCTTTGTGCCAAATTTCATTTTAATATCTTTATTTATGGCTTAGTTATGACACTTTATAGGTTTTCGGTTTTCGCCATTTTGTGGGCGTGGCAGTGGGCCGATTTTGCCCATCTTCGAACATAACCTTCTTATGGAGCCAAGAAATACGTGTACCAAGTTTCATCATGATATCTCAATTTTTACTCAAGTTACAGCTTGCACGGACACGGACGGACAGACGGACGGACAGACGGACGGACAGACAGACATCCGGATTTCAACTCTACTCGTCACCCTGATCACTTTGGTATATATAACCCTATACCTGACTCTTTTAGTTTTAGGACTTACAAATAACCGTTATGTGAACAAAACTATAATACTCCCCTTAGCAACTTTGTTGCGAGAGTATAAAAATGACATTTGAAATTGTCAGCAGTGGTAGCAGCATGAAGTGTAGAAATCTCGAATATTGTGTAGTTAAGAGTACCTAATCGAAATGAGCAACTGAGGAGGTAGAGAGCACATTTGAAAAGAACAAAAGAGATGAATAGTGGTGAAGATGGTAATTTTTTGATTAGAATTATGTACATATTAGTTCCTGTAATGTGGCAAGAATTTATCACAACTGATCTAGTAGACAGGAATAGGAAATTCGCACGCTCTTCTCTCAGTATTTCCATTTTTTGGCCTCAATTGTTTTAGTTCAAGTCTTGCTTACTCCCACATCCACATTTTTACATTACCTTGTCCCGGTTTCGCCTCAATTTTATGTTCGTTATACCATTAACAGGGTATATAAATTTCACTTTCGTATTAATTCGTCTTAAGACTTTAAAGGTTAGGAGCCCCTGGTGGCGCCACCTACACAAGCATGTCGACTGAAGTGTTAGAATCCGCTATCTTTATCAATTGTCCAGTGAGACTTTCATGACATTTCATTGATTGGAAGTGAAGTTAGTGCATTTTAAGTGTCAGTATGATTGAGTTATCGGTGCGAAAATGAGCTTTGAACAAAGAGCCAACATTAAATTTTGTTTTAAAATTGGTAAAATTTTTACCGAAACATTTCAAATGATGAAACAAGTTTATGGCGATGATTGCCTATCCCATAGCAGAGTGGACGAGTGGTTTCATGGAAATGGAATTTAACATCTCCAAAACATCTGTTTATGGCATTTTGACCGAAAATTTGGGCTTACGAAAGGTGTGTGCACTAGGGTGGGTCGATTCCGGACTTTTTTCGATTCGGTATTTCTAATAGTGCGGAAAAGTTGCTTTAGTACTTCCTAATTCCAATGCAACTTTTTGTTTTGAGATTTGATTGCATCTTCAACCCCAACTCCGGCCTTGAAATTACGGAAATTCGCCTAAAATCGTGAAATCGTCTACCTAGCGCCTGAAATACCGTTCACCGAACCGTGAACCGTTCCCGAGATACGAGCGAAAAGGCGGCGCGTCACAGCGCAAGGTGAAAATTGTGGCAGCTCTCAGCTAACCTGTATTGGTCACCCAGAACCCATCGCGTGGAGGTGGCTGCTCTTCGGGTTCCTCCCAAGCCCAACCCAACCAACCAACCATATGTCAGGCTTGTTTTAGTCTGAATCTGTGTCAAATTTATTGATAAAATCAGATTTGGTACTAAACTTTGGCAATTGTTGCCTAGATTTCAGTGTAGAGCTTATAAAACGATCACGAGATTGGGGGCCAATAACTTTAGAAGATGCCTCTGTCACCAGTTTGACGGTTCTCTCAACTGTCACGGTGTGAGAGGGGAATTCACTAAATTTCCGTACCTCTGCAGTGTCTCCCGACAGCCCTTTTATGAGTTCTTCGTTAGAAACTGAACAAAGAACTGGTGGAACAGTCAAGGTAATAGTCTTCCAGTTAATCATATCGTAATAATTATTAGCTTTGAAATTCAGCTTTGGCACTTTTTTACATCTAACCCTTCCATTTACAGTGTCAGACTCTGCTTCTCTGGCTGCCAGAAGACGGTCAAGGGCCAACTTTCTGACTTCTATCCGTTCGTCAGTCATTATACTAAGGAGAATGTTTTCTGGAAGAGCAAAGAAAGCATTCTGTTGAATGGATGAATCGACAACCTTGCGCAGTTTAGCAGGTAAGTATCTCGACCTTTGAATTGCAGCATAGAGATGGCGCGAGCCATCTTTGATTGAACTGTTGAATCTTATTGAGAACCAAAAAGGTGAGTAAACTGTAAGTAAGTACTTGACCAAAATCTTTATTTCCTTTGTTGGTTTGTCAGTAGAAATGTATAATCTCAGAATTCTATTTGCACAGGTGTGAGCCAGCTCGATTTGCACATGTTACCTGGATGCATCGACGCTAAATCTGAGGAACATGGACCGGAAATAACAGCTTCTGATATTTTATAGAGATAAGCTTGGTCTGTGCTAAGTTGGGTCGGATTAACAACCTCAGAAGGTAATTCGCAGAATGGAAAACTTTCAAATTTGACAACAGGCAACTTCTCACAGTAGTTTACCTATGTCGCCAGAGAATGTATTTGGACTTTTTGAGACACCAGCTATGTATTCGAAAAGAGCACGAAATGGAAGTTCGTTGAAATGTAGAAGACAAACAACCCACTGTAATGGCCTACTAATTCTTTCTTCTAGTTTCCGAATGATTCCATCTTTCCAACCTATGTTCGTGTTGGTGCTATCAGCACCGACAACTTCTAGATGTTCCACATCAACTGAATTGTCTTGTAAATGTTGCCATATAGCTTGCGTCTCATCCTCAGCTGACCCGGAAGGAGAGGTGACGTGGCCAAAGTAATGACAACCAGGTTCCTCTATAAGAGAAATATGTTCCTCTTTGACAGTGTCGCGGTAGTACTTTTCACCTTCGCTGATTTGTGTAAGTGTATTGTCTTTGCAGCCGTCAAAATACAGCCCATGTACAGAGTCAATACTTTCGGTGTTTTGGAGCTTAACTCCAACACTTTTTTTGCCCCACTAATCTTGCATTTGTCAGTGACAAAGCTAGCCTGATCCTCTGTTATCAAACCTGCTTTTTTGGCATCCAGAAAAGCAGCTGAAACAATCAAGGCCGCTGCTCTATCACTTACTCCAAATCTTTGGGCAGCTAAAGCAGTGTGTTCTAATACTAGTGTGTTTTGTTTGGTTTTAGAAGATGGAAGAGAAAATTCATCATCAGCATCGTTTTTGGAAGAATCCATGTGCGACGCACCTACATTGTTGTCCTCTGTATGAGAGTCTGGCTGATCTGAAGGGTCACGTGTTCTAGCTGATACTTTCCTGGTAAGTGCTGATGTTGAAGGACGTTTTAAAAGATTTTCTTTACGTTCATTTTACTTTGTAATCTTTTTTGTTTCAGGTAGATCAACACTTTCAATGCGACCAGTTCTTCTGGTTCTCTGGTCCAAGAGAAATGGTTGTTCATTGATAGGAACTTTCCTTTCCTTTGGACAAGTGCAAAAAGAAAAATAAATGCATTTACAAGCAGCGATGTCAAATAATTTTCCGGCAGAAGAGACAAAGTCGTCCTATTGGGTTCCTTAAAAACATTTGTTTAAGAGTCAGAAATTTCGTATGGTATGTGGTAAGCATTTGTACAACTCTGGTGTGTGAAACTATCGGAATAGATGACTTTTTGAAAGTATTTTTAACCTTTTTTGCAACTATTTCTGTAACCTCTTTACTCCAAGGTTTATAGTTGTCGCCTCGGAGTCGCTCTATACGAAATCTTTCAAACTGATAACACAAAAGAACATCCTGGTAAGTAGGTAACTGGGACTCAGAGAGATTGTACGGATATATGGCAAACACAGGACATTTCTGTCTAAATTTAAATTTAGATACAAACATTTTGAGTTGTGTTCTGTTGAAAGAATATAAGTGATAGCACTCGGCGAAATCAACGACAAGAGTGAAGGAACTCGATGAAAAAATATTTGTGTGGAGACCTATCCGAACGTGTCCTTTGGCGTACGTGAATGAATGTGAGTGAAAACAGCGAAGATAAAACTTTTAAAGTTGTTGACCCAAAAGTTTGTACACGTATCGTGGTATTTTTTAGCTGTATTCTAAGACTTAGTATTAGTAAAAATGTTTATTTGAAAAGGATCTACAACTGATCCCCGGCAACTTCTCCTTTGCAGTGACCGTTATATCTCTGATTTGAAATTAAAAAAGCAAATAGATTTCGTTAGTACTTTTAAATCGCTTAATAATTCGACAGATTGGCGGTTCTTAAAAAAAGTAGATCTTTGACCAACATTTCGGCCTTAAATTGTTTATAAAAAAATATATTTATCGGTGAAAAAACAATCTTCCATAATTACAAAAAAATATGTATAAGAAACTCATGTTAAAATTTGAGGCTAATGCGTTTAGCGGTTTTCTAGTTATGTAGTTATGTTATCACCATTTTGACACATCATTTTGAGAAAAATGGGTTTAAAATTTGGAATGCCAAACACTCTGAAACGCCTTTTCAAATGTGAGGGTAACTTCGAAAATATTCACCGAAGCGAAATATATGTACATATGTATGCACGTTAAGAAAATAAAATAAACAAAGTTGTTTTTTTGAAAATTCTAACTGTGTATAAAGCCAGAAAACATAGATACGTCCAGGTCATGTTTTTCTACTGAATAATCACGTTTTTTTCAGTGCTTTTTCGTTTTGAAGCATGTCAGTTATGATGTATGAATAAAGAATGCAGCGTATTACGCCTCGGTTTGTCTCAGCTTATGGTTAGAATTTGTATAGTATAATCTTACTTTGTTTTTTGTCCACTGGACCACTCTTTTATATTTTTGATTAGCCTAGCCGTTAATCTACCATGATGTTCTTGCTCCCAACGAGTTTGCCATTCTTCCAATTTATCGTCCTTTATATCCTTTGTTGTGGTGACAATTGTTTCTTCAACGTCCACATTTTCTTTCTTTCAAATGCTAATAAGTTGATGGGCGTTCTTCCGATTTGTGCCCAGTACGTAAGTCTGGAATTTAGATTTTTACCCAGATGAAGTTTTGTGACCTCATGTTTATTATTGTCGCAATATGCTTCTCTCTTAGCAAAACTAACCCTTTTTTCAGTGAAAAGCTTTACTTTTCCAACAACAGGAACTCTACTCTTAGTAAAATATATTTTTTTGCGTCTTAAATAAAATATATTTCATTATATCTAACAGCATGCAACTTAAGCGCACACTGTGCCAACGAGCGAGCATATGTCAAGCCATCACTTGCCACCGCCGCTTTACGCAAGTTCATGGCTCTGCGTGTGTCTGCCAACGTTACGTAATCATCATTCATTCGCTTGATTGTTGTTTGGCGAAACTTCTGTATTAACTAGCTGCTACACTTACCATACTGCAAGCCCTCGCCTCTCCTTAAGCCCCATCCTATGGCTGGCACGTTACCCGGACACTCTCCGACACATTAACTTCAGCGCAATACGCTAATGTTCGACCATATGTTTTTCTAGAGCTGGCTCCTGCTGTTTACTGTCTGCTTTATTCGTAGTTTTGTTTGTACTGCGGTTCCTTCTGTGTGTGTCTTCCTACAGAACTTTTCTCGGTATTTGTTATTAAGAAAAATTATAATGATTTTGTCTGCTTCCGCTAACTGTTCGGTGTGTTGGTAGCTTTCTGACTGCCAGCGCGTAAGTAAAAGTTGTTTCTATGTAAGTTTAGCTGCCTTGGTCGAGCTATAAAGTTTGTTATTATTAAATAGTTTTTATTGTTGTTTATTTATGTATTTACCGTTCGTTTTTAAATTTCTTCCTTATTTATGATTTTAATTGGTGCGTGTTCGTGAGGAATTTTTTGACTTTCTACTTTGTATTCGATGTGCAGAAGGCTTTTATAAAATTTCAAAATTCAAATCAATTCACTGCATTCAATAATATTGATGTCGTACTGTAGCAGCCTATAAGTTACACTGAAGAAAGTGGGAAACCTCGTACTGCATTTCAGGGAATTCACATCCACATATTGTGTAACCAAGTCATGCTCTTCATCTATTTCAAACAAACCCCACGTGTTAGACCTTCGTGCCGCCTATTTCCAAAGCTTTCATTTTCTCTGTTCCCCTTTTATTTATTTCTTAATTTCTTTGTATGCTTCGACAAAAATGTTCTTATTCTCCCTTGTGAACACAATAAATCTAAATTTAGTAGTATATGAAGCATTCTGTGGCACTTATAATTGAAATTCCCTATAGATTTGATTAAATTCTTCGCAATGCATGGCACGACTGGCACTGTCACGCTTATCCCAATAAAACACCAAATTACAGGAGTAAGAAATCACATATAACAAACAAAACCAAAAGCTTTTCAACTGGCATTGCGCTTCGAGAATTTCATTGCTTCGTGTTGTCATTTTAATAAATATTATTTATATATATGTATTTGCTTGCTTTTTCACTGCTGCAGCTCAGTCGTATGGTATTTTTGCGTTTGAGATTTGCTGATGAAACTTGGTATGCGCGATCCGCTGCTACGCCTACATTATTAATCGGGAACGTGTAAAGAAACATAACTATGCACTATAACTAAGGCTATAAACACCAAATTCTTCGGCAGAAAATATTATAAGAGCTCTTGCCGACAGTATGAAAATGAGCTAAATCGAAAGACAACCCCGCTCAGTCCCCATCTAACGGTATGGTTAAAAAACTACTAAAAGCGCGATAAATCAATAAATAAAAACGCCACAGACATTAAATTTTTCTCCCGGAGTGGTATCAGAGGATTTTATACGACCCGTTGTAAAAATTGGACAATAGGCGTGGCACCGCCCACTTTTAAGTAAAATCGTTTATTTCTGGACCTGGTCGACCGATTTCAACCAAATTTCTTACGTAACATTCTTCTAACATTCTTATGCCACAGCGCGAAATCGAACTAAACCTCGCCTACTTTCCATATAACACAACTTCAAATTACATTTTGTTCACTTTCTAGTATATAAATCCAGACCCAGTTAACATTCCGAGATAAAACTTTGCACTAATAATTCAATACTCCTTTAGCTAAAATTTACATAACACAAAGATTTTTGAACTTCCAGGTGACTTTATACCGCATATATCGGCCAACATGTGAGTTATCTTAATAAAATAGAGAGAGCGTTTTTTACTGATAACAAAGCGAAACTTGATCTAGCCCCCATATAGCAAGCATATAGCATACGAGTGACTTTACAACATATGATTGGTGATGGTTTGTGAGGTAACTTAATAAAACGCTGGGAACATATTATTATTATGTGGAATATTAATTGAATGTAGAATTGGCAAAAATAGACAAAATCAGGTCGATTTTACTCTCAACTCGCATATTTTACATATATATAATGCTTTTCGTATTTATGTATAACAAATATTTTGTTGTAGATATATGTCGGTCCGATCCTCTGGTTGACGTTAAGGTATTTTCCACTTTAATTCTGGCAGGTTGCAAGAGGAAAAAAAATTGTTTACACATGAACTTAGTTCTTTCTTACTTCTTAATTTTTATACTCTCGCAACAATGTTGCTAAGGAGAGTATTATAGTTTTGTTCACATAACGGTTGTTTGTAAGTCCTAAAACTAAAAGAGTCAGATATAGGGTTATATATACCAAAGTGATCAGGGTGACGAGTAGAGTCGAAATCTGGATGTCTGTCTGTCCGTCCGTCCGTCTGTCCGTCCGTCCGTGCAAGCTGTAACCTGAGTAAAAATTGAGGTATCATGATGAAACTTGGTACACGTACTTCTTGGCTCCATAAGAAGGTTAAGTTCGAAGATGGGCAAAATCGGCCAACTGCCACGCCCACAAAATGGCGGAAACCGAAAACCTATAAAGTGTCATAACTAAGCCATAAATAAAGATATTGAAGTGAAATTTGGCACAAAGGATCGCATTAGGGAGGGGCATATTTGGACGTAAATTTTTTGGAAAAGTGGGCGTGGCCCGCCCCCTACTTAGTTTTTTTTACATATCTCGGAAACTACTATAGCTATGTCAACCAAACTCTACACAGTCGTTTTCTTCAGGCAGTTCCATATACAGTTCAAACATGGAAGAAATCGGATAATAACCAAGCCCACCACCCATACAAAGGTTATGTTGAAAATCACTAAAAGTGCGTTAACCGACTAACAAAAAACGTCAGCAACACTAAATTGTACGGAAGAAATGGCAGAAGGAAGCTGCCCAGGCTTTTTTTAAAAATTGAAAATGGGCGTGGCCTCCCAACTTATGGACCAAAAACCATATCTCAGGAACTACTATACCGATTTCAATGAAATTCGGTATATAATATTTTCTTAACACCCTGATGACATGTACGAAATATGGGTGAAATCGGTTCACAACCACGCCTTCTTCCAATATAACGCTATTTTGAAATCCATCTGATGCCTTCTCTGTATAATATATGTATACATTAGGAACCAATGATAGCGGAATAAAACTTTACAAAATACGGTATTTGAAAAATATATAAATGACGTATAATGAAATCTCGATTATCACTTTATCATGCGAGAGTATAAAATGTTCGGTGACACCCGAACTTAGCCTTCCTTACTTGTTAAAAATTGAAAATGGGTGTGGCGTCGCCCACTTATGGACCAAAAACCATACCTCAGGAACTACTAAACCGATTTCAATGAAATTCGGTATATAATATTTTCTTAACACCCTGACATGTACGAAATATGGGTGAAATCGCCTTCTTCCAATATAACGCTATTTTGAATTCCATCTGATGGCTTCTCTGTATAATACGAGTATATACATTAGGAACCAATGATGATAGCGGAATAAAACTTGACACAAATACGGTATTTGAAAAATAGTAAATGACGTATAATGAAATCGATTAAATTTATCATGCGAGAGTATAAAATGTTCGGTGACACCCGAACTTAGCTCTTCCTTACTTGTTTTTTTTTTTTATTTTTAACAAACTTGCATTTCTCTTTTTATTTTATAGACAATCTTCCTACTCTGTATGTGAATTAATTTTTTAGAAGTGTCTGCAGCTTTTGTGGCGTGTTCAAAACGGCCTTCAATCCTGTTGAGATTCGTTGACCATATATTCTTCGAGAGAATCGGGGAAACAAGGTGTGATGCTGCCCTTAGCAATAAGGGCTTTTACACCTGGATATATCGTCAGAGGAGCTCTACCTCTGGCCATATCTGAGAAGAAGGAGACTCACTAACATTTATACCGACCTACGAGTCGCGGTCGACTCATCCTCATTTTGATAGTTATTTAGATCTTTAAACCACTCTAAAGTATACATTTTATTTAACGAATATCGACTTTGTTTTTGGGAAGTCGCCATTTATTTGCGGTCGTGAAATGTTACGCAGAAAAATCCACTTTACCGTCACACACCTATTTCGGAGATCTGGATATTGAAGGAGAATTTATTTACATATAATAAGAAGTACTTCGTATTATTGAAATTGCGTCTTAATTTTAACGTAGCCAAAGATCTTTGGTGTTCGTGCTGTATTGGTGTCACTATGTTTTATTTATTTTTTAAAGTAATTTTTGTTAAAGTTCCGTTTATCGCGATTGATGACTCTAACTTTCATGGAAATTTACTGTATGCTCAGCTTAATATTCTTGCGATTGCCATTATTATATAACTTCATTAGTCCTGGCTGTACGTAAGCAAGTAATAAATCTTTATCCTTAAGTTTTGCTATTAATTTTTTTTATGAGGGCGAGATAGAAGATGCTTATATTTATGTGTATAATGTACATATATGTATACATGAGCTATAGGAAAATGTCAATAAATTTATAAACCGGTATTTATATACAGTGTACACTTAGTATACATATGTATATTATATGTACCACAAATGTAAAAAGAGATTTGCGGCAAGAACATATAAAACTATTAACTACAAAGATGCATTACTTTGCTGCGAGTTTATTATGTATACGAATATATACATGAGCATGTCTTTTACACATTTATAACTACAAAGATATTTGAGAGTGTGTGTTTTCTTTTTAATGCGCAAAAGTTTTGTTCAAATTGAATTTCCAAATCAGGCACATATAGTCGTATATACATAAGTACATATATATATACATACCCATACATATGTAGTTTCACAATGTAACGAGCTATAAATGCGATTATAACAGCATTTACAAGTTATTAAGGCGATACATGACAGCTTAAGTGCGATGAACTAACAATAAATATGTTGGCAACGATAAAAGAAAGCAAAGTAATGAAGGTAGAAACTAAAATAGAAAGTAAGTAGAGTCATTGAAGAAGACATATCATATAAAAGCATTGTTAGTATGAGACGGCGTGATTATATGTACATATAAAAATAAACAAGATGTGTAAAGAGAAGAAGATTAACATGCTAAAATAACTATTCGAGTGAATTTATGTTCAAAACTGTGTTTGTACGTGAAAACTTATATGAATGCGACTCATAATATCTCTAAGAATGTTTTGCCCAATGGCCCTCTGGAGAAGCAATACGATATGAAAAGATTGGGTCGAAATTGCTCATTATACCTTTTCAAGGACTATATAATATTTCTTAAAAAATCAGCAAGTTCTATAAAACCTTATATGTGCCCGAAAAATATAACATATATCATAATAGAGATGATAGTATCAATAACGAGCAATTAAACATTCATAAACAGAGAATATTTAGCATTAGGCTTCAGAAACTTGAGAACGGCTCGATCAATTTTAGTGAGCATTTATTCATCACTTATAATAAGTTTCATCTTGTTTGATATAATTCAATAATCCAGGGACTAAGTATATAAATATATCTATTGGAAAAATTAAGAGTTCTATAAATCCTTATATACAGAAGCGGACAAAAAAAAACGGGACACTTAGTTGTAGTGCCTCTTTGAAGTTGGTCGCCTTGTCGTGGCGAAGGGGCTTAAGTAAGAGTAAAGTGTGCATCTCAAAGGAAACGCACTCTAATCTTACGAACTAACAGGGACACCCATAATTCCCACAATAGTGATATGGATGAATAAACCCTAGGTTTTACGCCCATCTCCTATTGTGGAAGTACATATGAGGATACCCGCACCAACACCACCCTGAGCCAAGATGTCGAGGTACCCGTGCCGAGGTCTGAATGGTCAGCGGGGGGTAATAAATAGCTGATCGCGAACGGTCCCCTCCGGGCGAGGTCGGAGGTATAAAAGCCTTCTCTACGCATACCGGCTCTGCGGTCCGGCTTACTCGTGGGACCAAAAATGAACGTAAATAATAACACAACAACAACTACAACTAAATCAAAAAC
>NW_026090747.1:0-13223 GCF_024586455.1 Bactrocera neohumeralis
GGAATGTAACTCCTCCACCCTTTGATTTGAGATTCTCCTGGATCTCATTGCTAATTAGTATGTATTTCATTCAGTATATGAATTCTTTTGTATATAATTTTCTTAACAATTTTAATTTGTTTTTTTTTTTTTGGATAGAAAAATTCAAGATTATTTTTAATTACAATAGTTATGGTTTTTGTGAAAGAAAATTTATTCTAGTTCTTTTATATTGGAAATATAAATATAGACTTTTCTAAACATATTTCTTTTAATTTTAACTCTTTTTGTTCCAATTTGTATTCCATCTGATTTGGAATCTTTCATTGAATTGTTTTTATTATTTTACATATTATATTTGGTATCTAAAATTTTTATTTTACAAAGTGTATCAAGTTATTACTATAAATGATAATGTTCCTCTATAACTACATTAATCAATAGAGAGTTAGCTACTATTGCTACTATTTTAGTTTTGTCGTTTATTCTATATGGACATAAGTTAGAATAAACCAAATTATTACTTAATTTTAATTCCTTAATTTAAAAATTTGTCTCAAAAATATAGTGTGTAGTATTTACATATCTTAACTATGAGTTAATTCGGCTTACAATTTCTATTTAATTTTTCCAAAAAATATCTCATAAGGAGTTTTATTTTCAACAGTGTTAGCAATTGTTCGATTTTTTAAGTATGCTGCTGTTTTTATAACTTCCGGCCAATACCTCCTATGAATGTTGGCTTTTTCGTCTTTTGCTACTATAGTGCAACTTTTAGTTATCTTTGAAAAACTTAGCAAATTTTGCTTAATCCCCTCAACGTAGTAAACATTTTTTAAATCTACATGTTTTTTGTTATAATAGTTCTTAAAATAAATTTTGATGGTTCCTACTTTAGTAGCTTTCATGTTTTTGCCATCTGGCAGTTTTACATCCACAGGACTTTTTAATTCTTCAAATGTATCAAAATATTCATCATTGTTAATTATATGATCTGTACACCCGCTATCTAACAGCCAATTAATTTCACTATTGTTTACACAATCTCCTAATTCAATAGACCCCCATACCTGATTTTTCTCCGAATTGCATCCTTGAGCTGTCCATGACTCCGATGAGAAGTTGTTTGTAGATTCACCACTTAAGTGACCTTGACTTGTACCTCGGCTATAATCTCTGAAGTGATGCTGTCCTCTAAATGTACTCTGACCTCTGAAATTATTCTGACCTATGTTAAATCCACCTCTGTTGAAACCTCTCTGTAGTCCTCGCTGACCTTTCGCTGACCTCTAACACCTAGTAGTGTAGTCCTCGCTGACCTCTAACACCTTGTTGCCCTTGATTATACTTCTAACCGTGCCAGCAGTCCTTACTGTGATGAGAGAAGCATTTGGATCTGAGTTTGGTTGCAAAAGTGCTCACATTGTTTTTCTTGTCCAAGTCGCTAGTGACCATATTTTTCTCTTTTATTTTGGAACATAGATAATCGACCGATCGTTGTTCTTCTGGAATTACATCCAGAAAATCTCCAATGTAACTGTAGCTTGGTGGAAGTGCTCTGAGTAAATATCTTAACTTTTCAGGTTCATCTATTTTTCCTCCAGCTACTTTGAACTCATTGATTGTTTTCTCAAACTCAATGAAAAAATCTTCTACTGTATCGTAATTGTTCAATTTATGCCGGTATTCTGCTTGTCACGATTGTCTCATGTCTCTAATTGAGACAATCGTAATTTAGTGACTCTGTTAGTCAGGATGTCTCATTTTGGTATTCTGGCAGATACAGTCTCAAAAATATTCACCAAATATTATGGTGAAAAGAAGGGCAGCAATCAGCTGTTTAGTTTAGCTGATTAGAGATGAGTGCAAGTGCACAATCGTAAACGACAAAACGACCCATCGCGGCCAAAAAGAATGGAGGAGCTTTGGGCGGAACTCTCCGTGCAATTAAATGCCCAAAGGGCCCACCCGGAACCCCATAAAATGAGAGAGGTAATATTTAACCATAGATATTGGCATATGTATGTATTTATGTCCTTTGATTTACAGAATCTGAGCCATTGGAAAAACCAAATAAGGTCACGCGAGTTATAGATTAAAAACGTTGTTTACTGTTCGGTAGTAAGAATCAGTCTGCCTCTGCCATCAGATCAGCAACTCGAGTCTGCCCCAATGTGTGGGTGTACCGCACATTCCAACAGACTCAAAATATGCTGAGTCTGCTATTTTGGTCACGTACTGGCTGATCATGCGATGTGGTGCACAACTGCATGCCGTCAGACGTAGCCTGAGATGTAACTCCCCCAGAGCCAGTCTGAGAAGTCTCCTGACTTCTTTTATTTATGATTTTCAAACTTATATTTTCATTTTTTCTTTTACATAAGTAAATAGTAACAATAATTATACTTATTGATATTGTTATAATTAGTGAGGCACTTATGCCATGGGATACGTTTTTATGATGTTTTAGTTCCTTTATTTCTTTAATGTTCTTGAAATGATTTGGTACAATATCTTCAAATTTTATTTTAGACTCATAGCTTTGGTTTAAAATTTTTACAGGATGTATCAGTCTATCAACAAATTTTGTCTTGTTGTTACTAAATTTGTCTTCATTAATTTTAATTTCACCTTTCTCAAAATTTAATATATAGTTATTTTGCAGTACAAAATCTGGTATGGTTAGGGGAGGAGCGGCGGAATCCCGTCCATGTCGGGTGGGTCGTTCATTGCTTAGACTAGACTTTACACCAGTGCGCGATGAGATTATTAATCACTTAATTCAACTTTTGTCACTTATTTCAAGTTTACGCTTAGACGGTTGATTAACGAACTTACTCGCCTGAGAGCTGTAGTCGAACTGTTTTGGTAATATATTCGTATTTATTACTGATATTTCGGCTCCTGTATCTATCAATAGTCTAACTTTTCTTACTACTATTGTAATATTTATTATCGATAATCTTTTGATTAGGCTGGTGTTGGAAAATTTTCTAATATTGAATTATCTACCTCCATTGGTTCAAAGTGCTGTCTTCTCGTTTGTATTGAGTCCTTTCTAAATTGTGTTTGCTGATATTGCGGTCTTTGTAAACATGAAGTAAACTGTATTTCCTCTGTCAAAACTTTAATTTTTATTAAAATTATTATTGTTATTCACTTTATTAGTAAATTGAATTAAATAATGCGAAATCAAAATTATAATTCTTAAAATTAACATCTTACATTAAAAAGTGCATGACTGGAAGAAGTGTCCCATTTAATCCGTTTCGTCATTACTACGGTTCCCCCGATGGCGACTCTCTCGCACACTACTCTTCCTCATGAATGGGTAAGAGATCAGATGGACAGTTAATTCGGCTAGGAGGATGATTGAAAAAATTCCACTGCAGGCTCATTCAGGCTGTATGATGACGTAGTTCTCCAATTCGTTGGGCGCCATTTAACTTACTTTGTATTTAATTTTACTTTTTGGAGTAATATCCAACTAACAGAGTGAACAGCCGAATTAAAAGTGAAACTTAAATCTAATCTTATATTATCACCAACTTAATATTTTAAGCACCAGCAGAGCGAGACGTCGGCAACGACGGATATTGTTAGTGGCGTGTTAGTAGCGTCATTAAATTCCTTAATTGTAGTTTGACGTTCTTGTAGTGGGAAGCTGTAAAGGTGGTGTGATACTTGTACATTTTCGAAATTTTGTACCTGCATTCCTGAGCATTCTTAAGCTTAGTACAGTACACTGTATAACAAAATATTTATTTTGTTAACTTATATACAAGTTATTTTATGTGATATAGTATCTCTACTTCGATATTACTTGTGATAACAAAATCGTAAGTTATTTTATTATTAGTGTCTTCTTTATTGAGTCTATTTTAAAACTAAACTTACAATTCACTTACAACTATAGCTTAACCTACGCTATCGTCGCTGCTCTACCTGTGGCTACCCGCCGTAGACGTTGGGAGTATGTTGAGTCAGCGAATCCCACGGTTTTCGCTGTTGGGGTCGGGTTACTATGTTCTGCTTGTCGGATGTTAGGCAGACAATGCAGACTGAGTAATTTGACTACCAGCGTTTTGATTTACCTCGTACAAGACGTTTGTCCGCATAAGCAAAGTCTAAACGAGATAGAATTGCATCAAAATTGAGTACTGTTCCATGGTTTGTTAATGCATCGTTTGCATCATGCGTTATTTTATTTCGAAGTATTGTAAGTTCAGCAAAGTATTTTCTACTGCCCTTCACGTATAGGCTCATAGCGTTAAGCGCTGCCCTTCTCCAACTAACATATAAATTCATCCAACCAGTAAATTCAGGAACGGATACGTCTAACGATTCTTGACATGCTATATTATCGTCTATTGTTTGTGTTAGAAAATCGGTTGCACTATTAGTATTCACTACTATTTGTGAGCGTAATTGCTCTACTTCCTCATGTAAAGCTATATTACTGTCAGCAATAAGGCGCGTTATTAGGTTTACGGTCAAAGCGTCACCGTTAACCATTTTGTCCAATTTTTGGTTTCAGGTTTTTTTTAAATTATTTTTATTTTATCCCTTCTAGGAAGAGGTGTTTTTTTTTATTCTGGAGAGTCTGTAGTTCAGAATCGCAGAATTAAGCTTTTTTATAAACCGGAGGGTCCCCCTTGCGGTGGCGAATCGCGGTTTCAATATATTTTTATTATATGGCTGATCGAGCCTTTAATTATTGTTTTATTAATTTATTTGTATAGGCTTTTTGAAACCTGAATCATAGCCACACTTTCTTCCTTCTAAAGAATCCCTATTATAATAGTCCTCTAATGTGGCTGTTTTATTTTTTCCTATGTAATTAAATACTGCGTTCATGCAGTTTACTTTCTTATCTTCGTCATGGAAGAAATTTGGTATATATTTTTTTGAAATGTTTTTTTTATTAGAATTGCAAACCCTTTTAACTATTTTGTCATAGTCCAAATTATTCGGTAGGGCGTCCGAGTCTGGCATTTTTTTTTAATTTAAAAAATATTTTGGTTAAATTAATTTTTTATAATTCTCTGACGGATCCCTAGGGTGGTGAATCGCAGAGAATTTTAAATTGTTATAAGCTGGAGGTCCCCCCGGGGGTGGTGAATCGCAGCTCTTAATTATGTGATTTACTGGTTTTACAAACAATTAGTTATTTATTTTATTTCTTTGTTTTTTTAGTTTAGGACATTTGTTAGTATCGTGTTCGCCCTTAAAAAATTGCAGTACGACAGTTTTTTATATTTAATACTTGGGCTATTGCCCATTTCTAATATATAGTATATTCTAATTTAAACTTACAAATGTATTCCCTCGTTGGCTTTGTTATAAGTCTCGATAAATGATGCTGGTGTTGCCGGTGCTGTTGTTACCGCTGTTTCCTTTATGGTTTTTTGATAACACAACTTTTTATAAATTTTACTATACTAGGTACTTTTTGACTCGTGCCCCACGTTGGGCGCCAATTAATTCCCGCAACGAGGGAATTTTTAAAAAAATATTTTTTTTTTTTTTTTTTTTATTAAATAATAATAATATTATTATTATTATTTTACATTGTACCTAGTATATAAAACTAAAATACTAACAACAATTCTGGTCTAGATAATTAGAAGAGATACTTAAAAGCTAAATGTTAAGAAATACATTTGCTGCTACTGTTGTCTTACTAGGTCGGAAGGCTTCTTGCGATTCAACCGGATTTCTCGCCCAGCAGTTTCGATGAGTCTGGAGGCTTCCTCATTAACGTGCTGTCTAAGCCTCAGTTCGTGAGACTTTGCTAATTTGGAGATTTCATTTACCACTGAATTCACGCCTAGATCACGGTGCAGGTCAGCAGATCTAATGTACCAAGGAGCATTAACTAAAGTCCTTAGTACCTTACTTTGAAAGCGCTGAATGCTGGCAATACAGCTTTGACTTGAGCAACCCCATAGTTGGGCTCCGTAGGCCCAAACTGGTTTTAGGATTTGATTATATAATAACAGTTTGTTTTGTATTGATAGCTTGGATTTCCTGCCAACTAGGTGGTAAAGTTTGCCAAATTTAAAAAAAATATAAGTTTTATATCCGCGAACGCGCGGATGAAATAAGAACACGCGTGGTTCTAGTGGATTGTCAGATACAAATCAAATCTTTATTTCTGAAATACCAATATATATACATTTTGGTTTTATTTACTTAAAATTAAAGCTGAAGTGTAAGCATCAGCTTGATTGAATCCAGAACAAAGAGTTAATTACAATTTTAGCTGTGACAGCAAATTTCAGCAGAACGTTAAGCGTTCTGTTTTCTTTACAATTGTTATTGTTATGCCTTCTTGTGAGGGGGAGCGATATTGTTTTGATAATAATGGATTCTTGGATTCAGAACGGAAAAAGCATATCGAATTCTTAAATAATCAAAAACGTTAATTACATTTCTAATTTATGAGACGATGTAATTGCAAAGTGCAAAGATTCAATTTTATTTACAGTTATGGTAAGGTTTCTATGCGGAGGCTATCGTTAACTTGCATATACTTGCTCTTGGACAGTTTTTGAATAAAACCGAATTTTAACACCATTTTTAAGCTCAATTTCTCCGTTTTCAATATCGATTATATTGAAATTATTAAATATAAAATCGTTTCCTAGTAGAAAATCGTAAGGTTTTTCAAAGTCTATTTTCAACCATCTCATCCTAGCATTGTGAGGGTATTTAAATTCTAGCGGGCAAGGTGTCTTAACTATTTCGTTAGGCGCTCTTATATCACCATTCAGTGTACTAATTATTGTTTTATTTTTTTCTATAACCGGTAACTTATAATGTTCGAAGCTTGATTTTTTCATAATACTAATAGTAGAGCCTGGGTCTACCAATGCACACCATTTTTTGTATTTTTTGTTAAACAAAGTAAGTGAAATTAATATTTTATTTTGATTTTCCGAGGCTAATTGGTAAAAAATTCCTCGTTGTTATTCGTTTCCTCTGTCCTGCTCACAGGATCAACATCCATGGCTGTTGGGCCATTTGAACGTCTTGTTTGTGGAGTGCCGTTCTGTATATTTTGTCTTGCTGAATTACCATAGCCGTTATTATTATTATTATTATTACGATATTGATTTGTATATTGGCCTGAATTTCCTGTCCAATAATTAGTTTGTCTCTGTGGATTATTTGGGTGATAATTATTTTGCCCTGAAAAGTTGGTATTTCTTTGGGAGTATCGCCCCGAATTATTTTGTGCATAATAACGATCATTGTTTTGATCGCCAATATTTTGTCTCCTAAAGTTGTTTATTCTTTGATTATTTTGATTTTGATTACTATTAAAATTTCTTGCCTTCTGAGCAAATTGGTTTGAATTTCTGTTTCTTGCTAAAAATATAGGATTTAAATTTCCATTGTCCAGCCCTATGAAATTGTGGATCGTATTTGTCATGTCGGCCCATGTCGTTATATTCCGTATTATATGGGCAAAAGTCCATGCTGCAAGTTGCTTTACCCTTTGTATAAGCATTCCTGAAAATATTTCTTTCATCATACCGCCTGTTTCACTCAGAGCACAATATTCGGTAATATTATCCATTATTTCTTTTGTTTTCTTACCAAGTTCACCGATACTGCCCACCCTAAGGTTAGCGATGTCGTTGGTCAAAGTCATCTGGTCCTTTGTTGGCCTAAAGTGCTGTTTTAATTTTATTTTGCATCCATCCCAATTATCTGGAGGATTCAACCACCCCTATCATGCATTTCGATTACGTTCCTGCTCTACGCTCCGCCGTAGTCGAAAATAGGTATCATGTGTTGCAATTGGATTGAAAGAAGAAGAGGAAGAGTTATAACTCTTTCGAAATCAGCTGTTTGCCTTGAAATACATATGTGAAACTGGAACATAACAAAGCAAAAACACGTAAATTACTGCTGTTCAAAGAAAATAAATAAAAGTAAAATTTTTATATTGTTATTATTTTTATTAAACGTAAGTATGGAATCTTTATCCGCGGCGATATTACTGGTTGAGGAGGAGAGCAGCGCATCTCAGATGAGAATTGAAAGGCGAAGAGTACGTTTCTGTTCTTGTAGTTCCTTCACTGCGGCGTCCGCCATACATTCTAAAGAAAGATTCATGCGACGTAAATATGTAACCACTTCTTCCATTTTACTAACCGTAGCTTCATTATGGTTTTTGGTGTCCTCGTAAAATTCTTTCTGGAGAGCTATTTGTTCTTTGAGTAAGGAAGAAGCGCTCTCCTTATCAGTTCTTGTTTCTCTGCGTTGGCTGCTACCTCTGCTGCATGAAGGAATTTCATTTCGATCCTCCGAACATGCGGAAATGTCCATTTCGGGGGTTTGGGCAACGTCTTGTACCTGCGCACTATCGCCATATTCCCGCGCACCTCTTATTTCACTTGTACAAGTTTCCAACCCCGTGAAAGCTATAACCTCCTCCTCAATTGGGCTTATTCGTTGCAAACGACAATGACCTCCACCTGTGCTCATAATTTCCTTTTTATTTGCAGACAGCTTGCGTTTTATATAGCACTTCCAGTCAATCCACACCTGTAACAAAACGTTTGAAGTATTTAAAAAATGTATTTTCAGTAGTACAATACCTTTTTCCATGTACTGGAGTCTTTTGATGGTGGACCAAGTGCATTTAGGGCATTTGCAATTTCCTCCCAAAACTCCTTCACTTCTTCCGTCGGTCGCTGTTGGAAGCCCTGCGCAACATCTCTTTTGGTTGCCATTATATCAGCCAATTTTTCGTATTGCTCTGGTGTTGTTGTTTTTGACCTGAGAGCATATCAAAAAACATCATTAGAGCGCAAAAACTGGAAATATCGTGTGTTTTACAACTTTTAAATACAAGTTTTACTTACATTTTTAGAAAATTCAAAAAAAAATCACGCAAATAATAAAATTTTCGCAGCCAAATTAAAACACAAAAAGTTCTCCGCCAAAAAAATTGCAACTTACCAGAACGGAGCTACGATCGAAATGCATGATAGGCAGAATTGTAAATTTCGAAGCTGAACTGAACGGGAACGGAACGCATGATACCAAAGTTGCCAAACGGAGAAAATTTCAATCCAAGTCGAAATGCATGATAGGGGTGAACGTTAAAAAATTGTTTGCCGATCCTAAAATTTTTAGATCATAAACTACTCTGAATGCTACCCGTTGTTGTCCTGCATAATCAGCTAGTACCCTATCAATTGCCTCAATAAAAGCTGGTAATTTTTTTGAATTACCTTCAAATGGCTGTAAGTATTTTAGATCTTTCTCTATTTTCTGCCTAATACTAGTTTCCTGCTGTGCAGCATTTTGTTGAAGCAATTGTGTTATTGCTGATAAACAACGTTCAACATTTAACATTTGATTTAGAGCCATCATTTTATTGTATCTTTTTCTTTTTATGCGAGATTATATTTTATTTAATATATATTGGTTTTGAGAAATTGAAAAAAAATATATATATACATTATAGACTTAGCGTGTAAGTCTATCTTCCAATGTGAATAAAAGACTTTGTATTCTTTTATATTAATAAATCGTGGTTTATTAAAGAGCTGTAAGGGAACTTAGAATACAGTCGTTTTATTTTAGAGAATACTTATTGTCCTTGGTTAGAACGATGTCCTGTAAGCTTGAGCTCATTAGATGTTTCTGTAGTCCTGGATTCCTTCCTGCCATGTAGGCTCCTATCAATTTAGTATCGAATTATGATGCTATGTGCGTACATATGTTTATTAATTTGGTGTCGAATTGTGTTATACGTAAGTAACTCTTAGTGTCCAGTACTTGTTGTTTGGAATATTGGCTGAATTGCGTTTGCCGTTGTTGTTGGTGATATTATGCTGATCATTGGTAGTGTGATAGGTATGATGCTAGATGTGGTAGTAGGTGTGGTGGTTGAATGTGTAACTAAATGTATTTTTTTTTTGTTTTAAACAATTGTTTTCTTTATCTGTATCAAAGAAAAAAAAAAAACAAAAAAACGATCCATATGCTTTTTAAGTTGTACATATATAACAATACTATTCGCTGTTTCTTTTTTTTATGTTCTTGTTCTCTGTCTCTTACTATTATTAGACGTTTTACGCTTTTAGACGTTGTAAAAACAATTGATATTCAATCACAATTGAGTTTTGTTACTAAATTGTTATTATTCTATAAATACATATATAAGTTAATCAAACACAAACGGCTGATTTCAAAAAATATATTTTCGGGAGCTATGCTCCTTTATTCCTTCAACTCCAACTAAGTAAAAACTAAACTTTACATTTTATCATTCTAAATGCTAGCCCTAAATCTGTCGCTACTGCTACCTGACCAAAAGTGCTGATTCTGTGGTTCCCACTGTTTAGCTAGATTTGTGTTGCTGGCCGTCCGTTCCCATAGTCTGGAGTTACACGTGCCGCAACATCAGCGACTTTATTAGTTGGATGCATGTAAGTTGGATGCCTATGCCTTAACATAATGAGGTGTTATGTTGCGCTAAAGAATGTTGGTGTAATAGTATGCGTGTCTTAACATTTGTTAATATGTGTCGTGCTAAGATATATATTAATTTATTTATTATTTTTTTTTTTGTTTTGTATATGGTTCGCAGTTTTGTTGTGGTTCGCTTCGACTGCGTCAGTTATGCATTAAAACGTTGTTTTCTATTCTGTAGCAAGAATCAGACTGACTCTGCCATCAGATCAGCAACTCGAGTCTGCCCCAATGTGTGGGTGTATCGCACATTCCAACAGACTCAAAATATGCCGAGCTGCTGCTGTTTTGATCACGTACTGGCTGATCATGCGATGTGGTGCACAACTGCATGCTGTCAGTTGACGTGACCTGAGATGTAACTCGCGCTGGTCCCTGCTCGGGCGCCAGTTAAAAAACGTTTACTTAGTTTTTAAAAAAAATGTTTTTCGGGAGCTATGCTCCTTTTTTTAGGAGCTATGCTTCTTAATTTGGGAGCTATGCTCCTTTATTGAATTCTGTCTTAGAACTAAATTTTGCTATTTAATACACTTAACTCTACACCTACGTTTGCCGCTGCAACGGGTATGGTGTTTGCTGACGCTGCGCTTCCCATAGGTTGCCACTACACGTGTCCCACTACCAGCGATTTAGTTGGTGTCGTATTCTATTGCTTTGTATCATATGATATTAATGCATCATATGATACTTTTTAAATGTGTGAGGTGCTAACTTGCATACCTAATTGTGGCGTAGTTTTCAACAATTTCCTGTAGTATCCCATTGTTCCTAAAAATCCTCTAAGTTGCCGTTGCGTCTCGGGATTTGGATAATTCTTTATCGTTTATATATTTTTAAGATCCATTTTTATTACTTTATGGGATACAACGTATCCTATAAATTCAATTTCGGCTGCTATAAACATGGACTTTTCCATGGAAATTTTCATATGCGCTTTTTAAAGTGTTCATACTAAATATTTAAAATGAAATATATGTTCTTTTTATGCTTTCGCGTAATATCGTCAAAACAGACCTGACAAAACTTTCCGATACATTAGTGTAGAATATTGTTCATCCCTAGCTGAAATATAAATTATTCCTCAGCCCTATGTGCTGTTGTCCAGGAAATAAAATCACAGTTAAATTTTCCAATCAAATAATTTTTATTAAGCACTATGTGATTTTTTGAAGTCTGGCTTAAGACTAAAACTTAAATTATAATTCCACTCTTGCCTGTAGTGCGATAGAGTCGGATCAACCTCCATTGGGGTTGCCGCATCTACATGTTTTTTTCCACTTGTTTATAATGAGGAGAGTGGTGTAGGGCAAATGTCCTTCCACCATTTTTTCCCCCTGAGCTGAATCCATTTTACTGTAGAAAGAATTTGCAAATATCGAGCATGATTTGCTTTTAATTCTTGTGCTAATGCCAATGCACTAGGCATGTCTTTAGGTTGCGACGAAAACATAATGTCGCTCATTGGCTTCCGCAAGCCGGAAACAAAAACCCTCAAGGCATCTTGCCTATATTTTTGGCAAAGTGACTCAATCAGTTCTTTTTTGTCCTCATTTATCATAATAGTTTTATTTATTATCAAGGTCAATTTCTTTTCGACCTCGTCGTTAAACTCGGCAATTGAAAGTTTCCCTTGCCTAAGAGTTGACAATTCCTGTTCAATCAAATAGACTGGTCGCTTGTCAGCATAAGTAAAGTCTAACAGCGCGATGATCGCCTTAAAATTCAGCACGGTATTGAATCGACCGAACCGACAATTTTATATTATTGCCACCGCTTGGTAATGTTTCGAACTGTTTTCGTAATTTTCAAACAACTTATAGGCAGCAAATGCAGCTTGCCTTCAACTAACATATCGTGTCCTTTCGCCACTGAATTCCGGCAGAGATTTAATTATCTCTAAAGATTCCTCACACTGAACTGTCGGGTCTATCGTCACTGCTTCCAATTTGTAGTAAAAGTCAATTCTATTTTAATATTATTACATTTATTTCTGTTTTTTTATGTTTTAAACCACATGATTCTTAAATACGCAAAGAGCAGATTATAATTTTATTGCATACATACATATGTATATAGTAATAGTCAATTCATTCGATGCTGGCTATTCAACTTTCAATCTTCAACTTCTTCTGGTCTTCGAATAGTTTTCCTTCTTCAGCTTCTTTTCGTCTTCTTCTTCAGCTTCTTTTCGTCTTTGAATAGTTTTACTTTTCAAGTCTCCTTCTTCAGCGTCTATTCCTCTACCTTCAGCAAAATTTCAAATCACAACGGCTATGCTGTCGCTGCTGTTGCGGCTGACGTAAACTGCTCTGCTGGTGTTTCGGCTAACAATAGCTGCGGCACTCTGCTACATCTGCTGCGTTCACATTCGCACTTATAATGCTTGATGCTGCTTTTCATAGAAGTTTCGCGAGCCAGAGAAAAAAAAAACTGTACAGGTGACGCCACTGAACACTTGTTGTTTCTTGAACTGTGATCTGTCAGCTGATGCCACTGAATCACTTTTTACATAAGAAAACGCGTTGTTGGTGCAACACAAATGTTTTCCGGTAGGCTTAAATTTTCACGGCTGAGCCCTCAATGGATGGTTGGTTATTTAAAGTTTCAAAAGGTTTGTTTTAAATATAAATCTGATGCGACGTCGCTACTCATTTAGCCATCCCGGCCCCCCTAGGCGAGTATTTAGCCTAGAAGACGCTGTAGCTGCTGTAGCATAGCTACAACGCTGCTGAGGCCTGTTGACCGCC
>NW_026090748.1:0-9354 GCF_024586455.1 Bactrocera neohumeralis
GTTATCCTATAGCAATAGCGACAGTGTATTTTGAACAACTTTACAATCTTAAATTAAGGTGTAGAATTGATTTTTTGGTACATACACATTATGCAATCGATATCGAGTTGCGTAAAAATATGAACTTTACATATTTATGCCATTTAGCCATTTTGGTGTTATTGAATTTGTCATAGAGGTGTCATATAGCCATAACGACAATGTATTTGGAGCATTTTTACAATCTTATATTAAGGTGTAGAATCGATTTTTAGTACACATACATTAAGCAATCGACATCAAATTGCGTAAAAATATGAACTTTACAAATTTATGCTAACTAGCCTAACTAAAATAATATGAACTTTACATATTTATGCTAATTAGCCGTTTTGATGTTATTGGAGTTGTCATAGAGTTATCCTATAGCAATAGCGACAGTGTATTTTGAACAACTTTACAATCTTAAATTAAGGTGTAGAATTGATTTTTTGGTACATACACATTATGCAATCGATATCAAGTTGCGTAAAAATATGAACTTTACATATTTATGCCAACTAGCCATTTTGGTGTTATTGAATTTGTCATAGAGGTGTCATATAGCCATAACGACATTGTATTTGGAGCATTTTTACAATCTTGTATTAAGGTGTAGAATCGATTTTTAGTACACATACATTAAGCAATCGACATCAAATTGCGTAAAAATATGAACTTTACATATTTATACTAATTAGCCGTTTTGGTGTTATTGGAGTTGTCATAGTGTTGTCGTATAGCCATATCGACAATGTATTTGGAGCAATTTCACAATCTTATATTAAGGTGTAGAATTGATTTTTTGGTACATACACATTATGCAATCGATATCAAGTTGCGTAAAAATATGAACTTTACATATTTATGCTAATTAGCCATTTTGATGTTATTGGAGTTGTCATAGACTTGTCCTATAGCAATAGAGACAGTGTATTTGGAATAATTTTACAATCTTAAATTGAGGTGTAGAATCGATTTTATTGATACATACACATTAAGCAATCGATATCAAATTGCGTAAAAATATGAACTTTACAAATTTATTGCGTAAAAATATGAACTTTACATATTTATGCTAACTAGCCGTTTTGATGTTATTGGAGTTGTCATAGAGTTGTCCTATAGCCATAACGACAGTGTATTTTGAACAATTTCTCAATCTTATATTAAGGTGTAGAATCGATTTTTTGGTACATACACATTAAGCAATCGATATCAAGTTGCGTAAAAATATGAACTTTACATATTTATGCTAACCAGCAGTTTTGAGTTTATTGGATTTGTCATAGAGTTGTCATATAGCCATAGCGACAATGTATTTGGAGCAATTTCACAATCTTATATTAAGGTGTAGATTCGATTTTTTGATACATACATATTATGCAATCGATATCAAGTTGCGTAAAAATATGAACTTTACATATTTATGCCAACTAGCCATTTTGGTGTTATTGAATTTGTCATAGAGGTGTCGTATAGCCATAACGACAGTGTATTTGGAGCATTTTTACAATCTTATATTAAGGTGTAGAATCGATTTTTAGTACACATACATTAAGCAATCGACATCAAATTGCGTAAAAATATGAACTTTACAAATTTATGCTAACTAGCCTAACTAAAATAATATGAACTTTACATATTTATGCTAATTAGCCGTTTTGATGTTATTGGAGTTGTCATAGAGTTATCCTATAGCAATAGCGACAGTGTATTTTGAACAACTTTACAATCTTAAATTAAGGTGTAGAATTGATTTTTTGGTACATACACATTAAGCAATCGATATCAAGTTGTGTAAAAATATGAACTTTACATATTTATGCTAATTAGCCGTTTTGGTGTTATTGGAGTTGTCATAGAGTTGTCGTATAGCCATAACGACATTGTATTTGGAGCAATTTTACAATCTTAAGTTGAGGTGTAGAATCGATTTTTTGATACATACACATTAAGCAATCGATATCAAATTGCGTAAAAATATGAACTTTACATATTTGTGCTAACTAGCCGTTTTGATGTAATTGGAGTTGTCATAGAGTTGTCGCATAGCCATAGCGACAGTGTATTTGGAGCAATTTCACAATCTTATATTAAGGTGTAGAATCGATTTTTAGTACATACACATTAAGCAATCGATATAAAGTTGCGTAAAAATATGAACTTTACATATTTCTGTTAATTAGCCGTTTTGATGTTATTGGAGTTGTCATAGAGTTGTCGTATAGCAATAGCGACAGTGTATTTGGAGCAATTTTACAATCTTATATTAAGGTGTGGAATCGATTTTTTAGTACATGCGCATTTAGCAATCGATATCAAGTTGCGTAAAAAAATGAACTTTACATATTTATGCTAATTAGCCGCTTTGATGTTATTGGAGTTGTCATAGAGTTGTCGCATAGCCATAACGACAGTGTATTTGGAGCAATTTCACAATCTTATATTAAGGTGTAGAATTGATTTTTTGGTACATACACATTATGCAATCGATATCAGGTTGCGTAAAAATATGAACTTTACATATTTATGCTAATTAGCCTTTTTTGAAGTTATTGGATTTGTCTTAGAGTTGTTGCATAGCCATAACGACAGTGTATTTAAAGCAATTTCGTAATTTTATATTAAGGTGTGTAATCGATTTTTTAGTACATACACATTAAGCAATCGATATCAAGTTGCATAAAAATATGAACTTTACATATTTATGCTAACTAGCCGTTTTGATGTTATTGGATTTGTCATAGAGTTGTCCTATAGCCATAACGACAGTGTATTTGGAGCAATTTTACAATCTTATATTAAGATGTAAAATTGAGTTTTTGTACATACACATTATGCAATCGATACCAGGTTGCGTTAAAATATGAACTTTATATATTTATGCTAATTAGGCGTTTAAGTTATTGGGTTGTCGTATAGCAATAACGGCATGTATTTGGACATTTTTACAATCTTGTATTAAGGTGTAGAATTGATTTTTTGGTACATACACATTAAGCAATCGGTATCAAGTTGCGTAAAAATATGAACTTTACATATTTATGCTAATTAGCCGTTTTGGTGTTATTGGAGTTGTCATAGAGTTGTCGTATAGCCATAGCGACAGTAAATTTGGAACAGCTTCACAATCTTATATTAAGGTGTAGAACCGATTTTTTAATACATACACATTAAGCAATCGCAATCGATATCAAGTTGCGTAAAAGTATGAACTTTACATATTTATGCTAACAAGCCGTTTTAATGTTATTGGAGTTGTCGTATAGCAATAGCGACAGTGTATTTGGAACAATTTAACAATCTTATATTAAGATGTAGAATCGATTTTTTAGTACATACACATTAAGCAATCAATATCAAGTTGCGTAAAAAAATGAACTTTACATATTTATGCTAATTAGCCTCTTTGAAGTTATTGGAGTTGTCATAGAGTTGTCGTATAGCCATAACGACAGTGCATTTGGAACAATCTCACAATTTTATATTAAGGTGTAGAATCGATTTGTTAGTACATATAAATTAAGCAATCGATATCAAGTTGCGTAAAAATATGGACTTTACATATTTATGCTGACTAGCCATTTTGATGTTATTGGAGTTGTCATAGAGTTGTCGTATAGCCATAACGACAGTGTAATTGGAACAATTTCACAATCTTATATTAAGGTGTGGAGTTGATTTTTTGATACATACTCATTCAGCAATCGATATCAAGTTGCGTAAAAATATGAACTTTACATATTTATGCTAATTAGCCGTTTTGCTGTTATTGGAGTTGTCATAGAGTTGTTGTATAGCCATAACGACTGTGTATTTGGACAATTTCACAATCTTATATTAAGGTGTGGAATCGATTTTTTAGTACATACCCATTAAGCAATCGATATCAAGTTGTGTAAAAATATGAACTTTACATATTTATGCTAATTAGCCTTTTCGAAGTTATTGAAGTTGTCATAGAGTTGTCGTATAGCCATAACGACAGTGTACTTGGAGCAATTTCACAATCTTTTATTAAGGTGTAGAACCGATTTTTTAGTACATACACATTAAGCAATCGATAACAAGTTGCGTAAAAATATGAACTTTACATATTTGTGCTAACTAGCCGTTTTGATGTTATTAGAGCCTTCACATAGTTGTCGTATAGCCATAATAACAGTGCATTTGAAGCAATTTCACAATCTTATATTAAGGTGTAGAATCGATTTTTTGATACATACACAATATGCAATCGATATCAGGTAGCGTAAAAATATGAACTTCACATATTTATGCTAATTACCTTTTTGAAGTTATTGGAGTTGTCATAGAGTTGTCCTATAGCAATAGCGACAGTGTATTTGGAACAACTTTACAATCTTAAATTAAGGTGTAGAATTGATTTTTTGGTACATACACATTATGAAAGCGATATCAGGTTGCGTAAAAATATTAACTTTAAATATTTATGCTATTTAGCCGTTTTAATATTATTGGAGTTGTCATAAATTATCCTATGGATATTGCGACAGTGTATTCACGAACAATTTCACAATCATAAATTAAGGTGTAGGAATCGATTTTTTGGTACATACAAATTATGCAATCGATATCAAGTTGCGTAAAAATATGAACTTTACATATTTATGCTAATTAGCCGTGTTGATGTTATTGGAGTTGTCATAGGGTTTTCGTATAGCCATGGCGACAGTGTATTAAGAGCAATTTCGCAATCATATATTAAGGTGTAGAAATCGATTTTTTTGGTTCATACATTATGCAATCGTTACGAAGTTGCGTAAAAGTATAAACTTTACATATTTAGGCTAATTAGCTTTTTTGAAGTTATTGAAGTTGTCATAGAGTTGTCGTATATCCATAGCGACGGTGTATTTGGAACAATTTAACAATCCTTAATTAACGTGTATAATCGACTTTTTAGTACATATACATTAAGGAATCGATATCAAGATGCGTAAAAATATGAACTTTACATATTTCTGTTAATTAGCCGTTTTGATGTTATTGGAGTTGTCATAGAGTTGTCGTATAGCAATAACGACAGTGTATTTGGAACAATTTTAAAATCTTAAATTAAGGTGTAGAATTGATTTTTTGGTACATGCACATTAAGCAATCGATATTAAGTTGCGTAAAAAAATGAACTTTACATATTTATGCTAATTAGCCGCTTTGCAGTTATTGGAGTGTCCATAGAGTTGTCGTATAGCCATAGCGACAGTGTATTTGGAACAATTTTAAAATCTTAAATTAAGGTGCAGAATTGATTTTTTGGTACATATACATTAAGCAATCGATATCAAGTTGCGTAGAAATATGAACTTTACATATTTATGCTAATTAGCCTTTTTGATGTTATTGGAGTTGTCATAGAGTTGTCGTATAGCCATAACGACAGTATATTTGGAACAATTTTACAATCTTAAATTAGGGTGTAGAAGTGATTTTTTGGTACATGCACATTAAGCAATCGATATCAAGTTGCGTAAAAGTATGAACTTTACATATTTATGCTAATTAGCCTTTTTGAAGTTATTGGAGTTGTCATAGAGTTGTCGTATAGCCCTAACGACAGTGTATTTAGAGCAATTTCACAATCTTAAGTTGAGGTGTAGAATCGATTTTTTGATACATACACATTAAGCAATCGATATCAAGTTGCGTAAAAATATAAACTTTACATATATATGCTAACTCGCCGTTTTGATGTTATTGGAGTTGTCATAGAGTTGTCGTATAGCCATAACGACAGTGTATTTGGAGCAATTTCACAATCTTATATTAAGGTGTACAATCGATTTTTTGATACATGCGCATTAAGCAATCGATATCAAGTTGCGTAAAAATATGAACTTTACATATTTCTGTTAAATAGCCGTTTTGATGTTCTTGGAGCTTTCATAGAGTTGTCGTATAGCCATACCGACAATGTCTTTGGAGCCATATCACAATCTTAAGTTAATGCGCATTAAGCAATCGATATCAAGTTGCGTAAAAATATGAACTTTACATATTTATGCTAACTAGCCGTTTTGATGTTATTGGAGTTGTCATAGAGTTGTCGTATAGCCATAACGACAGTGTGTTTGGAACAATTTCACAATCTTATATTAAGGTGTAGAATCGATTTTTTGATACATACACATTAAGCAATCGATATCAAGTTGCGTAAAAATGTGCACTTTACATATTTATGCTAACTAGCCGTTTTGATGTTATTGGAGTTGTCATAGAGTTGTCGTATAGCAATAGCGACAGTGTATATGGAACAACTTCACAAGCTTATATTAAGGTGTAGAATCGAATTTTTGATACATACACATTAAGCAATCGATATCAAGTTGCGTAAAAATATGAACTTTACATATTTATGCTAACTCGCCGTTCTGATGTTATTGGAGTTGTCTTAGGGTGTTCCTATAGCAATAGCGACAGTGTGTTTGGAACAATTTAACAATCTTAAATTAAGGTGTAAAATTGATTTTTTGGTACATACACATTAAGCAATCGATATCAAGTTGCGTAAAAATATGAACTTTACATATTTATGCTAATTAGCCGTTTTGATGTTATTGGAGTTGTCATAGAGTTGTCTAACAGCAATAGCGACAGTGTTTTTGGAACAATTTAACAATCCTAAATTAAGGTGTAGAATTGATTTTTTGGTACATACACATTATGTGTATTTGGAGCAATTTCACAATCTTAAGTTAAGGTGTAGAATCGATTTTTTGATACATACACACCAAGCAACCGATATCAAGTTGCGTAAAAATATGAACTTTACATATTTATGCTAATTAGCCGTTTTGATGTTATTGGAGTTGTCATAGAGTTGTCGTATAGCCATAGCGACAGTGTATTTGGAGCAATTTCACAATCTTATATTAAGGTGTGAAAACGATTTTTTGATACATACACATTAAGCAATCGATATCAAGTTGCGTAAAAATATGAACTTTACATATTTATGCTAATTAGCCGTTTTGATGTTATTGGAGTTGTCATAGAGTTGTCTAATAGCACTAGCGACAGTGTATATGGAACAACTTCACAAGCTTATATTAAGGTGTAGAATTGATTTTTTAATACATACATACACATTAAGCAATCGATATCAAGTTGCGTAAAAAGATGAACTTTACATATTTATGCTAGCTAGCCGTTTTGATGTTATTGGAGTTGTCATAGAGTTGTCCTAAAGCAATAGCGACAGTGTATATGGAACAACTTCACAAGCTTATATTAAGGTGTAGAATCGAATTTTTGATACATACGCATTAAGCAATCGATATCAAGTTGCGTAAAAATATGAACTTTACATATTTATGCTAACTCGCCGTTTTGATGTTATTGGAGTTGTCATAGAGTTGTCCTATAGCAATAGCGACAATGTATTTGGAACAATTTAACAATCTTAAATTAAGGTGTAGAATTGATTTTTTGGTACATACACATTATGCAATCGATATCAAGTTGCGTAAAAATATGAACTTTACATATTTATGCTAACTAGCCGTTTTGATGTTATTGGAGTTGTCATAGGGTTGTCCTATAGCAATAGCGACAGTGTATTTGGAACATCTTTGCAATTTTAAATTAAGGTGTAAAATCGATTTTTGATACATACACATTAAGCAATCGATATCAAGTTGCGTAAAAATGTGAACTTTACATATTTATACTAACTAGCCGTTTTGATGTTATTGGAGTTGTCATAGAGTTGTCCTACAGCAATAGCGACAGTATATATGGAACAACTTTACAATCTTATATTAAGGTGTAGAATCGATTTTTTGATACATGCACATTAAGCAATCGATATCAGGTTGCGTAAAAATATGAACTTTACATATTTATGCTAACTAGCCGTTTTGATGTTATTGGAGTTGTCATAGAGTTGTCCTACAGCAATAGCGACAGTGCATTTGGAGCAATTTCACAATCTTATAATAAGGTGTACAATCGATTTTTTGGCACATACTCATTAAGCGTTCGATATCAAGTTGCGTAAAAATATGAACTTTACATATTTATGCTAACTAGCCGTTTTGATGCTATTGGTTGTCCTGTAGCCATATCGACAATGTATTTGGAGCAATTTACAATCTTATATTAAGGTGTAGAATCGATTTTTTAGATACATGCACATTAAGCAATCGATATCAAGTTGCGTAAAAATATGAACTTTACATATTTATGCTAACTCGCCGTTTTGATGTTATTGGAGTTGTCATAGAGTTGTCGTATAGCCATAGCGACAGTGTATTTGGAGCAATTTCACAATCTTATATTAAGGTGTAGAATCGATTTGTTGATACATACACATTAAGCAATCGACCTCAAGTTGCGTAAAAATATGAACTTTACATATTTATGCTAACTCGCCGTTTTGATATTATTGGAGTTGTCATAGAGTTGTCTATAGCAATAGCGACAGTGTATTTGGAACAATTTCACAATCTAAATTAAGGTGTAGAATCGATTTTTTGATACATGCGCATTAAGCAATCGATATCAAGTTGCGTAAAAATATGAACTTTACATATTTATGCTAACTCGCCGTTTTGATGTTATTGGAGTTATCATAGAGTTGTCGTATAGCCATAGCGACAGTGTATTTGGAGCAATTTCACAATCTTATATTAAGGTGTTGAATCGAATTTTTGATACATACGCATTAAGCAATCGATATCAAGATGCGTAAATATATGAACTTTACATATTTATGCTAACTCGCCGTTTTGATGTTATTGGAGCTTTCATAGAGTTGTCCTATAGCAATAGCGACAGTGTATTTGGAACAATTTAGCAATCTTAAATTAAGGTGTAGAATTGATTTTTTGGTACATACACATTATGTGTATTTGGAGCAATTTCACAATCTTATATTTAGGTGTAAAATCGATTTTTTGGCACATACTCACTAAGCATTCGATATCCAGTTGCGTAAAAATATGAACTTTACATATTTATGCTAACTAGCCGTTTTGATGTTATTGGAGTTGTCACAGAGTTGTTCTACAGCAATAGCGACAGTGTATTTGGAACAACTTTGCGATCTTAAATTAAACATTAAGCAATCGATATCAAGTTGCGTTAAAATATGAACTTTACATATTTATGCTAACTCGCCGTTTTGATGTTATTGGAGTTGTCATAGAGTTGTCCTATAGCAATAGCGACAGTGTATATGGAACAATTTTGCAATCTTATTAAGGTGTAGAATCGATTTTTTATACATACGCATTAAGCAATCGATATCAAGATGCGTAAAAATATGAACTTTACATATTTATGCTATTTAGCCGTTTTGATGTTATTGGA
>NW_026090749.1:0-4791 GCF_024586455.1 Bactrocera neohumeralis
GCCATAACGGCATTGCATTTGGAAGAATTCGACATTCTTATATTCAGGTATATAGTCGATGTTCTTGTATATACACATTTTGCAGTCGATATTGAATTGCCTTAAATCATTAATTTAACATATTTAAGTTAATTAACATTCTTCATCTTACTGAAGTTGACATAAAGCCATAACGGCACTGCATTTGGAAAATTCGACAATCTTATATTCAGGTATAAAGTCGATTTTCTTGTATATACACATTTAGCAGTCGATATTGAATTGCCTTAAATCATTAATTTAACATATTTAAGTTAATTAACTTTCTTCATCTTACTGAAGTTGACATAAAGCCATAACGGCAGTGCATTTGTAAAAATTCGACAATCTTATATTCAGGTATAAAGTCGATTTTCTTGTATATACACATTTAGCAGTCGATATTGAATTGCCTTAAATCATTAATTTAACATATTTAAGTTAATTAACTTTCTTCATCTTACTGAAGTTGACATAAAGCCATAACGGCAGTGCATTTGGAAAAATTCGACAATCTTATATTCAGGTATAAAGTCGATTTTCTTGTATATACACATTTAGCAGTCGATATTGAATTGCCTTAAATCATTAATTTAACATATTTAAGTTAATTAACTTTCTTCATCTTACTGAAGTTGACATAAAGCCATAACGGCAGTGCATTTGTAAAAATTCGACAATCTTATATTCAGGTATAAAGTCGATTTTCTTGTATATACACATTTAGCAGTCGATATTGAATTGCCTTAAATCATTAATTTAACATATTTAAGTTAATTAACTTTCTTCATCTTACTGAAGTTGACATAAAGCCATAACGGCAGTGCATTTGGAAAAATTCGACAATCTTATATTCAGGTATAAAGTCGATTTTCTTGTATATACACATTTAGCAGTCGATATTGAATTGCCTTAAATCATTAATTTAACATATTTAAGTTAATTAACTTTCTTCATCTTACTGAAGTTGACATAAAGCCATAACGGCAGTGCATTTGGAAATAATTCGACAATCTTATATTCAGGTATAAAGTCGATTTTCTTGTATATACACATTTAGCAGTCGATATTGAATTGCCTTAAATCATTAATTTAACATATTTAAGTTAATTAACTTTCTTCATCTTACCGAAGTTGACATAAAGCCATAACGGCAGTGCATTTGTAAAAATTCGACAATCTTATATTCAGGTATAAAGTCGATTTTCTTGTATATACACATTTAGCAGTCGATATTGAATTGCCTTAAATCATTAATTTAACATATTTAAGTTAATTAACTTTCTTCATCTTACTGAAGTTGACATAAAGCCATAACGGCATTGCATTTGGAAGAATTCGACATTCTTATATTCAGGTATATAGTCGATGTTCTTGTATATACACATTTTGCAGTCGATATTGAATTGCCTTAAATCATTAATTTAACATATTTAAGTTAATTAACATTCTTCATCTTACTGAAGTTGACATAAAGCCATAACGGCACTGCATTTGGAATAATTCGACAATCTTATATTCAGATATAAAGTCGATTTTCTTGTATATACACATTTAGCAGTCGATATTGAATTGCCTTAAATCATTAATTAATAACATATTTAAGTTAATTAACTTTCTTCATCTTACTGAAGTTGACATAAAGCCATAACGGCAGTGCATTTGTAAAAATTCGACAATCTTATATTCAGGTATAAAGTCGATTTTCTTGTATATACACATTTAGCAGTCGATATTGAATTGCCTTAAATCATTAATTTAACATATTTAAGTTAATTAACTTTCTTCATCTTACTGAAGTTGACATAAAGCCATAACGGCAGTGCATTTGTAAAAATTCGACAATCTTATATTCAGGTATAAAGTCGATTTTCTTGTATATACACATTTAGCAGTCGATATTGAATTGCCTTAAATCATTAATTTAACATATTTAAGTTAATTAACTTTCTTCATCTTACTGAAGTTGACATAAAGCCATAACGGCAGTGTCGCATCTTATATTCAAAATTCGACAATCTTATATTCAGGTATAAAGTCGATTTTCTTGTATATACACATTTAGCAGTCGATATTGAATTGCCTTAAATCAAAAATTTAACATATTTGAGTTAATTAACTTTCTTCATCTTACCGAAGTTGACATAAAGCCATAACGGCACTGCATTTGAAAAATTCGACAATCTTATATTCAGGTATAAAGTCGATTTTCTTGTATATACACATTTAGCAGTCGATATTGAATTGCCTTAAATCATTAATTTAACATATTTAAGTTAATTAACTTTCTTCGTCTTACCGAAGTTGACATAAAGCCATAACGGCAGTGCATTTGTAAAAATTCGACAATCTTATATTCAGGTATAAAGTCGATTTTCTTGTATATACACATTTAGCAGTCGATATTGAATTGCCTTAAATCATTAATTTAACATATTTAAGTTAATTAACTTTCTTCATCTTACCGAAGTTGACATAAAGCCATAACGGCAGTGCATTTGTAAAAATTCGACAATCTTATATTCAGGTATAAAGTCGATTTTCTTGTATATACACATTTAGCAGTCGATATTGAATTGCCTTAAATCATTAATTTAACATATTTAAGTTAATTAACTTTCTTCATCTTACGAAGTTGACATAAAGCCATAACGGCAGTGCATTTGTAAAAATTCGACAATCTTATATTCAGGTATAAAGTCGATTTTCTTGTATATACACATTTAGCAGTCGATATTGAATTGCCTTAAATCATTAATTTAACATATTTAAGTTAATTAACTTTCTTCATCTTACCGAAGTTGACATAAAGCCATAACGGCAGTGCATTTGTAAAAATTCGACAATCTTATATTGAGGTATAAAGTCGATTTTCTTGTATATACACATTTAGCAGTCGATATTGAATTGCCTTAAATCATTAATTTAACATACTTAATTTAATTACCCTTCTTAATCTTACAGAAGTTGACATAAAGCCATAACGGCAGTGCATTTGTAAAAATTCGACAATCTTATATTCAGGTATAAAGTCGATTTTCTTGTATATACACATTTAGCAGTCGATATTGAATTGCCTTAAATCATTAATTTAACATATTTAAGTTAATTAACTTTCTTCATCTTACTGAAGTTGACATAAAGCCATAACGGCAGTGCATTTGTAAAAATTCGACAATCTTATATTCAGGTATAAAGTCGATTTTCTTGTATATACACATTTAGCAGTCGATATTGAATTGCCTTAAATCATTAATTTAACATATTTAAGTTAATTAACTTTCTTCGTCTTACCGAAGTTGACATAAAGCCATAACGGCAGTGCATTTGTAAAAATTCGACAATCTTATATTCAGGTATAAAGTCGATTTTCTTGTATATACACATTTAGCAGTCGATATTGAATTGCCTTAAATCATTAATTTAACATATTTAAGTTAATTAACTTTCTTCATCTTACTGAAGTTGACATAAAGCCATAACGGCACTGCATTTGTAAAAATTCGACAATCTTATATACAGGTATAAGGTCGATTTTCTCTTATATACATATTTAGCAGTCGATATTGAGATGCTTTACATCATTAATTTAACATATTTAAGTTAATTAACCTTCCTCATCTTACTGAAGTTGACATAAAGCCATAACGGCATTGCATTTGGAAGAATTCGACATTCTTATATTCAGGTATATAGTCGATGTTCTTGTATATACACATTTTGCAGTCGATATTGAATTGCCTTAAATCATTAATTTAACATATTTAAGTTAATTAACATTCTTCATCTTACTGAAGTTGACATAAAGCCATAACGGCACTGCATTTGGAATAATTCGACAATCTTATATTCAGATATAAAGTCGATTTTCTTGTATATACACACTTAGCAGTCGATATGGAATTGCCTTAAATCATCAATTTAACATATTTAAGTTAATTAACTTTCTTCATCTTACCGAAGTTGACATAAAGCCATAACGGGCAGTGCATTTGTAAAAATTCGACAATCTTATATTCAGGTATAAAGTCGATTTTCTTGTATATACACATTTAGCAGTCGATATTGAATTGCCTTAAATCATTAATTTAACATATTTAAGTTAATTAACTTTCTTCATCTTACCGAAGTTGACATAAAGCCATAACGGCACTGCATTTGGAATAATTCGACAATCTTATATTCAGATATAAAGTCGATTTTCTTGTATATACACATTTAGCAGTCGATATGGAATTGCCTTAAATCATCAATTTAACATATTTAAGTTAATTAACTTTCTTCGTCTTACCGAAGTTGACATAAAGCCATAACGGCAGTGCATTTGTAAAAATTCGACAATCTTATATTCAGGTATAAAGTCGATTTTCTTGTATATACACATTTAGCAGTCGATATTGAATTGCCTTAAATCATTAATTTAACATATTTAAGTTAATTAACTTTCTTCATCTTACTGAAGTTGACATAAAGCCATAACGGCACTGCATTTGGAATAATTCGACAATCTTATATTCAGATATAAAGTCGATTTTCTTGTATATACACACTTAGCAGTCGATATGGAATTGCCTTAAATCATCAATTTAACATATTTAAGTTAATTAACTATCTTCGTCTTACCGAAGTTGACATAAAGCCATAAGGGCAGTGCATTTGTAAAAATTCGACAGTCTTGTATTCAGGTATAAAGTCGATTTTCTTGTATATACACATTTAGCAGTAGATATTGAATTGCCTTAAATCATTAATTTAACATATTTACGTTAATTA
>NW_026090750.1:0-13916 GCF_024586455.1 Bactrocera neohumeralis
CCGCGAAGGCCGGCATTACTATTGGAGGACTCCCGATTTTGGCGTCATCGTCATGCAACCCCGATCCGGAGGCGCCACCATAGACCGCAAGCTCGCCGTACAACAGGCCTCAGCAACGTTGTTGCAACACTGCAACAGCTTCAGAGGCTACTAGGCCAAATACTCGCCTAGGGGGGCCAGGATGTATAAATGAGCATCCTCCCCCGAGCATCCACTCACACATCACATTAGCACACCACATCCACTCCACATCCACTCCACATATCAACACTGACACGCATCCTTCACCACACTCATCACATCACCATTTACCATCCACATTACTCACGAGAGCAACACATATTGACAAGGGAACCGACGAGGAGATGCAGTTCAGTTGATTATCGACATCAGCAACGTTCGGTACCTTTTCGCGCATCTCCCACGCCGCCGAGATCATCAGTTACATAGCCTCTTCCATTTTTCGCAAAGTTTCCGGTTTTTTCATCACCAAACCCTATTGGGCAGGTACCGTCCCCGAAATCGTATCAGCGTAACTTTGTGAATCTTAACTTATTTATTAAAACCTTATTGGGTATATACCGTTCCCAAAATTACCATAAACAGCGGTGAATTTTAAATTAATAAACCCTATTCGAACACGCGTCCACAAACAATCCATTGTTTTATTTCTTGAGTTACGGGAAATTGGTGGTGAGCTAAAAGGTGAGTGCGGGAAAGAAACATGAAGTTAATATTTCTATGCAACTTGCTATCGATTCTTGAATATAAATGTACTAAAAAATCGAATTTACACCTAAAAATTAGATTGTGGAATTTTTCCAAATGCATTGCGGTCATAGCTTTATGAAAACTCCAATAGCATCAAAACGGCTAATTTGCATAAATATGTAAAGATCATATTTTCACGCAACTTGATACCGATTTCTTAATGTGTATGTCATAAAAAATCAAATTTACACCTAAATAGTAGATTGTTCAACTTTTCCAAATGCATTGCTGTTATAGCTTTATGATAACTCCAAAAACATCAAAACGCCTAATTAGCATAAATATGAAAAGTTTATATATTTACGCAACTTAATGTCGATTGCTAAATATGAATGTAAAAAAATCGATTTTTCACCTATATACATATAAAATTGTGGGGATTTTCCAAGTGCTCTCATGCTATGGCTATACGACAACTCTATTACAACTCCAATAATATCAAATCGGCTAACTAGCATAAATATGTGAAGCTCCTATTTTCGCGCAATTTAATGTCGATTGCTAAATGTGTATGTAAACAAAATCGAGTTTACACCTATATAGAAATTGTTGGGGTTTTCCCAAATGCACTGACGTTATTGCTTCACGACAACTCTATGACAACTCCAATAATATCAAATCGGCTAACTAGCATAAATATGTGAAGCTCCTATTTTCGCGCAATTTAATGTCGATTGCTAAATGTGTATGTAAACAAAATCGAATTTACACCTATATAGAAATTGTTGGGGTTTTCCCAAATGCACTGACGTTATTGCTTCACGACAACTCTATGACAACTCCAATAATATCAAAACGGCTAGTTAGCATGAATATGTAAAGTTCATATTTTTATGCAACTTAATATCGATTCTTGAATATAAATGTTATTAAAAGTCGATTTTGCACCTAAATAGCAGATTGTTGAATTTTTCGAAATGCATTGCTGTTATAGCTTTATGACAACTCCAATAACATCAAAACGGCTTATTAGCATAAATATGTAAAGTTCATATTTTTATGCAACTTGATATCGATTCTTGAATATAAATGTTATTAAAAGTCGATTTTGCACCTAAATAGCAGATTGTTGAATTTTTCGAAATGCATTGCTGTTATAGCTTTATGACAACTCCAATAACATCAAAACGGCTAATTAGCACAAATATGTAAAGCTCCTATTTTCACGCAACTTAATATCGATTGCTAAATGTATATATCAACAAAATCGATTTCAAACCTATATAGAAATATTTGGGGTTTTTCCAAATGCACTGACGTTATTGCTTTACGACAACTCTATGACACTTCCAATTATAACAAAACGGCTAACTAGCATAAATATGTTATGTTCATATTTTTCTGCAACTTGATATCGATTCTTGAATATAAATGGAATAAAAAATCGATTTTGCACCTAAATATAAGATTGTTCAATTTTTCCAAATGCATTGCTGTTACAGCTTTATGACAACTCCAATAACATAAAAACGGCTAATTAGCATAAATATGTAAAGTTCATATTTTTATGCAAGTTGATATAGATTGTTGAATAGGTATGTACTAAAATGGGAGGATGCAGTCATGTGTAGAAGTTCACGCAAGTGAGAAAAGTTCTCTGATCTCCATTCACTTGGGAGTGGCCAGAAACGATTCTTTTACATATGACTCAAGCAGCTCACTACTTCTGGTCTTTGACCAAGTATCCTTTGTGTAGCCTAAGAACATCCGTTCGAAGGCGAGCTGATGTGAGAAGGCGAAACATCACCTACATAGGGTTGTGCGCTGGGTTTGGGACCCGCCACGTAAAAACACTATACCAATGAAAAGTAAGCGACAGCCTCGGATGAGAAACCCCCCATTTGATGACGACCAAGGCAAACGAAATAAGGACTACGATTTGAAGGCATGCACCTGAAATGTCCGGACCCTTAATTGGGAAGGTGCCGCTGGCCAGCTGGTTGATGTCCTCGCAAAAATAAAGGCTGACATCACCGCCGTCCAAGAAATGCGATGGACGGGACAAGGACAGAGACGAGTAGGTCCTTGTGACATTTACTACAGTGGCCATATAAAGGAGCGCAAGTTTGGTGTTGGATTCGTGGTGGGAGAGGGACTCCGTCGACGAGTACTATCATTCACTCCGGTGAATGAACGTCTAGCCACAATCCGCATCAAAGCGAGGTTCTTCAACATATCGCTGATTTGCGCCCACGCCCCGACGGAAGAGAAGGACGATGTGACCAAAGATGCCTTCTATGAGCGCTTGGAGCGCGTTTATGAGAGCTGCCCCCGCTACGATGTCAAAATCGTGCTTGGCGACTTTAACGCCAGGGTAGGCAAAGAAGGTATCTTCGGCACGAAGGTCGGTAAATTCAGCCTCCACGACGAAACTTCCCCAAATGGGTTGAGGCTGATTGACTTCGCCGGGGCCCGAAATATGGTTATCTGTAGTACTAGATTCCAGCATAGGAAGATTCATCAAGCTACCTGGCTGTCTCCGGATCGAAAAACTACCAACCAGATCGATCATATTGTGATAGACGGAAGACACGTCTCCAGTGTTTTAGATGTGCGTGCGAGGCCCTAACATCGATTCGGACCACTATCTTGTTGCAGCCAAGATTCGCACCCGCCTCTGTGCAGCAAAAAACTCACGTCAACAAACAAAAGGAAGGTTCGACGCTGAGAAGCTGCAATCACAACAGACAGCCGAACGATTTTCTACTCGGCTTGCACTCCTGCTTTCTGAGAGCACTCGTCAACAACTCGGTATAAGGGAACTGTGGGACGGCATTTCAAACTCCTTACGTACAGCTGCAACCGAAAACCAATCGGAAAGTTCCAAATAACAGCCGGTACGACAAGGAGTCCCGTGTCGCAGCGGGGAGAAAACAGGCTGCCTACCTCGCAACGTTACGATCGACCAAAACACGTGCGGGATGGGATAGATACCGAGAATTGAAGAAGGAAGCGAGACGCATTTGCAGACAGAAGAAGAAAGAGGCTGAAATGCGTGAGTACGAAGAGCTTGATAAGCTGGCCGACAGGGGTAATGCTCGAAAATTCTACAAAAAAATGCGGCGGCTTACAGAAGGTTTCAAGACCGAAGCACACTCTTGTAGAACCCCCAAAGGTGATCTAGTGATCGATGCCCAGAGCATACTTAAATTATGGAGGGAACACTTCTCCAGCCTGCTGAATGGCAGAGAATGCACAACGCCAGGAGAAGGCGAACCCGATCCCCCAATCGATGACGATGGAGCAGACAGCCCACTGCCCGACCATGAAGAAGTTCGAATAGCAATTACCCGCCTGAAGAACAACAAAGCGGCGGGGGCCGATGGATTACCGGCCGAGCTATTCAAACACGGCGGCGAAGAACTGATAAGAAGCATGCATCAGCTTCTTTTTAAAATATGGTCGGACGAAAGCATGTCCAACGATTGGAATTTAAGTGTGTTATGCCCAATCCATAAAAAAGGAGACCCCACAATCTGCGCCAACTTTCGTGGGATTAGCCTCCTCAACATCGCATATAAACTATCGAGCGTATTGTGTGAAAGATTAAAGCCTAACGTCAACAAACTGATTGGACCTAACCAGTGTGACTTTATGCCTGGAAAATCAACAACTGACCAGATATTCACCATGCGCCAAATCTTGGAAAAGACCCGTGAAAGAAGAATCGACACACACCACCTCTTCTTCGATTTCAAAGCTGCTTTCGACAGCACGAAAAGGAGCTGCCTTTATATCGCGATGCCTGAATTTGGTATCCCCGCGAAACTAATACGGCTGTGTAAACTGACGTTGAGTAACACCAAAAGCTCCGTCAGGATCGGGAAGGACTTCTCCGAGCCGTTCGATACCAAACGAGGTTTCAGACATGGTGAATTCATATCGTGCGACTTCTTCATTCTGCTTCTGGAGAAAATAGTTCGAGCTGCAGAACTAAATAGAGAAGGTACAATCTTCTATAAGAGTGTACCGCTGCTGGCTCTATGACAACTTGATATCATCGGCCTCAACACCCGCGCCGTTAGTTCTGCTTTCTAGGCTGGACAAGTTCATATTTTTACAGAAAATGGGTCTGGCAGTGAGGGCAAAACGAAATATCTCCTGTCATCAAACAAACAGTCGTCGCACTCGCGACTTAATTTCGTCATTGTTGACAGTCATAACTTTGAAGTCGTAGATAATTTCGTCTATTCTTGGAACCAGCGTAAACACCACACCAACAATGTCAGCCTGGAAATCCAAAGTTCAGGATTGCTCTTGCCCAACAGGTGCTACTTCGGACTGAGTGGGCAATTGAAAAGTAAAGTCCTCTCTCGACGAACAAAAACTAAACTCTATAAGAAGCTCATAATTCCCGTCCTGCTATATGGTGCAGAGGCTTGGGCGATGAGTCGACGTTACGAGTTTTCGAGAGAAAAATTCTGCGAAAGATTTATGGTCCTTTGCGTATTGGCCACGGTGAATATCGCATTCGATGGAACGATGAGCTGTTCGAGATATACGACGACATTGACATAGTTCGGCGATCTAAAAGACAGCGGCTACGCTGGCTAGGTCATGTTGTCCGGATGGATGAAAACACTCCAGCTCTAAAAGTATTCGACGCAGTACCCGCCGGAGGAAGCAGAGGAAGAGGAAGACCTCAACTCCGTTGGAAAGGACCAAGTGAGAAGGACCTGGCTTCGCTTGGAATATTGGCGCCATTAGCGAAAAGAAGAAACGACTGGCGCGCTGTTGTTAACTCGGCTATAATTTTTAAGCGGCGTCTACGCCAATTCGAAGAAGAAAAATGTGTATGTATAAAAAATTGATTTTACACCTTAATATAAGATTGTTCAATTTTTCCAAAACACTGAAATTATGGCTATAGGACAACTCTATGACAACTCCAATAACATCAAAATGGCTAATTAGCATAAATATGTAAAGTTAATATTATTGCGCAACTTGATATCGATTGCTAAATGTATGTAAGTAAAAAATCGATTTTACATCTACATATAAATTTGTAAAGTTTTCCAAATACACTGACGTTATGGCTTTACGACAACTCTATGACAACTCCAATAACATCAAAACGGCTAATTAGCACAAATATGTAAAGTTCATATTTTTACGCAACTTGATATCGATTGTTAATATGTATGTATCAAAAAATCGATTTTACACCTTAATATAAGATTGTGAAATTCATCCAAATACACTGTCGCTATGCCTATACGACAACTCCATGACAACTCCAATAACATCAAAACGGCTAGTTAGCATAAATATGTAAAGTTTATATTTTTACGCAACTTGATATCGATTGCTTAATGTGTATGTACTAAAAAATCGATTCTACACCTTAATATAAAATTGTAAAATTTTTCCAAATACACTGTCGTTATGGCTATACGACAACTCTATGACAACTCCAATAACATCAAAACGGCTAGTTAGCATAAATATGTAAAGTTCATATTTTTACGCAACTTGATATCGATTGCTAAATGTGTATGTACTAAAAAATCGATTTTACACCTTAATATAAGATTGTTCAAATTTTCCAAATACATTGTCGTTTGGCTATAGACAACTCTATGACAACTCAATAACATCAAAACGGCTAATTAGCATAAATATGTAAAGTTCATATTTCTATGCAATATTGATTCTTGAACATAAATGTAATATAAAATTGATTTTGCACTTAAATATTAGATTGTTCAATTTTTACAAATGCATTGCTGTTATAGCTTTATGACAATTCCAATAATATCAAAACGGCTAATTAGCATAAATACTTGTATGTAAAGTTCATATTTTTATGCAACTTGATATCGATTCTTGAATATAAATGTTATAAAAAATCGATTTTACACCTAAATATGAGATTGTGAAATTTTTCAAATTGCATTGCTGTTATAGCTTTATGACAACTCCAATAACATCAAAACGGCTACTTAGAATAAATATGAAAATTTAATATTTTTACGCAACTTGATATCGATTGCTAAATGTGTATGTACTAAAAAATCGATTCTACACCTTAATATAAGATTGTGAAAGTGCTCCAAATACACTGTCGCTATGGCTATATGACAACTTTATGACAACTCCAATAACATCAAAACGGCTAATTAGCACAAATATGTAAAGTGCATATTTTTATGCAACTTCATATGGATTGTTGAATGTGTATGTACTAAAAAATCGATTTTACACCTAAATATAAGATTGTTCAATTTTTCAAAATGCATTGCGGTTATAGCTTTATGACAACTCCAATAACATCAAAACGGCTAATTAGCATAAATATGTAAAGTTCATATTTTTACGCAACTTGATATCGATTGCTTAATGTGTATGTAATAAAAAATAGATTATACACTTTGATATAAGATTGTAAAATTTTTCCAAATGCACTGTCGTTATGGCTATACGATAACTCTTCAACAACTCCGATAAAATCAAAACGGCTAATTAGCATTGATAGCGATTGCTAAATATGTATGTAATAAAAAATCGATTTTACACCTAAATATAAGATTGTGAAATTTTCCAAATACACATTGTCGTTATGGTATACGACAACTCTATGACAACTCCAATAACATCAAAACGGCTAATTAGCATTAATATGTAAAGTTCATATTTTTACGCAACTTGATATCGATTGCTTAATGTGTATGTACTAAAAAATCGTTTCTACACCTTAATATAAGATTGTGAAATTTTTCCAAATGCATGTGCTTTTGGCTAGCTTAGGACAACTCTATGACAACTCCAATAACATCAAAACGGCTAGTTAGCATAAATATGTAAAGTTCATATTTTTACGCAACTTGATATCGATTGCTAAATGTGTATGTAATAAAAAATCGATTTTAAACCTAAATATGAGATTGTTTAATTTTTCCAAATGCATTGCTTTTATAGCTTTATAACAACTCCAATAACATCAAAACGGCTAACTAGCATAAATATGTAAAGTTCATATTTTTACTCATCTTGATATCGATTGCTAAATGTGTATGTACTAAAAAATCGATTTTACACCTAAATATAAGATTGTGGAATTTTTCAAAATACACCGAAATTATGGCTATATGACACCTCTATGACAACTCCAATAACATCAAAACGGCTAATTAGCATAAATATATAAAGTTCATATTTTTACGCAACTTTATAACGATTGCTTAATGTGTATGTATTAAAAAATCAATTTTACACCTATAAATAAGATTGTGAAATTTTTCCAAATGCACTGTGCGGTTTATTTTATGACAACTATGACAACTCCAATAACATCAAAACGGCTAATTAGCATAAATATGTAAAGTTCATATTTTTACGCAACTTGATATCGATTGCTAAATGCGTTTGTAATAAAAATCGATTTTACACCGATCTAAAAAATTGCGAAATTGCTATTATACGACAACTTTATGACAACTCCAATAACATGAAAACGGCTAAATAGCATAAATATGTAAAGTTCATATTTTTACGCAACTTGATATCGATTGCTTAATGTGTATGTATAAAAAAATCGTTTCTACACCTTAATTTAAGATTGCAGATTTGTTCCAAATACACCTTCGCTATTGCTATAGGGCAACTCTATAACAACTCCAATAACAAAAAAACGGCTAATTGACAGAAATATGTAAATTTCATATTTTTACGCAACTTGATATCGATTTCTTAATGTGTATGTAATAAAAAATCGATTTTACACCTTAATATAAGATTGTGAAATTTTTCCAAATACACTGTCGTTATGGCTATAGGACAACTTTATGACAACTCCAATAACATCAAAACGGCTAGTTAGCATAAATATGTAAAGTTCATATTTTTACGCAACTTGATATCGATTGCTAAATATGTATGTACCAAAAAATCGATTTTACACCTTAAATAAGATTGTAAAATTGTTCCAAATTTTTCGCATTGGCTATAGACAACTCTATGACAACTCCAATAACATCAAAACGGCTAATTAGCATAAATATGTAAAGTTCATATTTTTACGCAACTTGATATCGATTGCTTAATGTGTATGTATAAAAAATGGATTCTACACCTTAATATAAGATTGTGAAATTTTTCCAAATACACTGTCGCTATGGCTATAGACAACTTATGACAACTCCAATAACATCAAAACGGCTAATTAGCATAAATATGTAAAGTTCATATTTTTACGCAACTTGATATCGATTGCTTAAATGTGTATGTACTAAAAAATCGATTCCACACCTTTATATAAAATTGTGAAATTTTTCCAAATGCACTGTCGTTATGGCTATACGACAACTCTATGACAACTGCAATAACCTCAAAAAGGCCAATTAGCATATATATGTAAAGTTCATATTTTACGCTTGATATCGATTGCGTAATGTGTATGTATCAAAAAATCGATTTTACACCATAACTTAAGATTGTGAAATTGCTCCCAAAACACTGTCGTTATGGCTATAGGACAACTCTATGACAAACTCCAATAACATCAAAACGGCTAATTAGCATAAATATGTAAAGTTCATATTTTTACGCAACTTGATATCGATTGCTTGAATATGTGTATGTATAAAAAATCGATTTCTACACCTTAACCTAAATATAAGATTGTTCAAATACATTGCTATTACAACTTTATGACAACTCCAATAACATCAAAACGGCGAGTTAGCATAAATATGTAAAGTTCATATTTTTACGCAACTTGATATCGATTGCTAATGTGTATGTACTAAAAAATCGATTTTACATTTTAATATAAGATTGTTAAATTTTTCCAAATACACTGTCGCTATTGCTATACGACAACTCTATGACAACTCCAATAACATCAAAACGGCTAATTAGCAAAAATATGTAAAGTTCATATTTTTACGCAACTTGATATCGATTGCTTGAATATATGTATATAAAAAATCGATTTTACACCTAAATATAAATTGTTCCAAATTTTTCAAAATGAATTACGGACAACTTTATGACAACTCCAATAACATCAAAACGGCTAGTTAGCATAAATATGTAAAGTTCATATTTTTACGCAACTTGATATCGATTGTTAATGTGTATGTAATAAAAAATCGATTTTACACCTAAATATAAGATTGTGAAATTTTTCCAAATGCACTGTCGTTATGGCTATACGACAACTCTATGAAAACTCCAATAACATCAAAACGGCTAATTAGCATAAATATGTAAAGTTCATATTTTTACGCATCTTGATATCGATTGCTTAATGTGTATGTACCAAAAAATCGATTCTACACCTTAATATAAGATTGTTAGATTGTTCCAAATACACTGTCGTTATGGCTATGCGACAACTCTATGACAACTCCAATTACATCAAAACGGCTAATTTGCATAAATATGTAAAGTTCATATTTTTACGCAACTTGATATCGATTGCTAAATGTATATGTACTAAAAAATCGATTCTACACCTTAATATAAGATTGTAAAATTGATCCAAATGCACTGTCGTTATGGCTATACGACAACTTTATGGCAACTCCAATAACATCAAAACGGCTAATTTGCATAAATATGTTAAGTTCATATTTTTACGCATCTTGATATCGATTGCTTAATGTGTATATATGTACTAAAAAATCAATTTTACACCTATATATAAGATTGTGCAATTTTTCCAAATGCATTGCGGTTGAAGCTTTATGACAACTCCAATAACATCAAAACGGCTAATAAGCATAAATATGTAAAGTTCACATTTTTACGCAACTTGATATCGATTGCTTAATGTGTATGTATCAAAAAATCGATTCTACACCTTAATATAAAATTGTGAAATTTTTCCAAATGCATTGTCGTTATGGCTATACGACAACTCTATGACAACTGCAATAACATCAAAACGGCTAATTAGCAAAAATATGTAAAGTTCATATTTTTACGCATCTTGATATCGATTGCTAAATGTGTATGTACACGAAAATCGACTTTATACCTTAATATAAAATTGTGGAATTTTTCCAAATACACTGAAATTATGGCTATACGACAACTCTATGACAACTCCAATAACATCAAAACGGCCAGTTAGCCTAAATATGTAAAGCTCATATTTTTACGCAACTTGATATCGATTGCTTAATGTGTATGTAATAAAAAATCGATTTCACACTTAAAAGTGAGATAGCTCAATTTTTCCAAATGCGTTGCTGTTATAGCTTTATGACAACTCCAATAATATCAAAACGGCTAATTAGCATAAATATGTAAAGTTCATATTTTTACGCAACTTGATATCGATTGCTTAATGTGTATGTACTAAAAAATCAATTTTACATCTTAATTTAAGATTGTAAAATTGTTCCAAATACACTGTCGCTATTGCTCTAGAACAACTCTATAACAACTCCAATAACATCAAAACGGCTGGATATCATAAATATATAAAGTTCATATTTTTACGCAACTTGGTTTTGATTGCTAAATGTGTTTGTAATAAGAAATCGATTTTACACCTAAATATGAGATTGTGGAATTTTTCAAAACGCATAGCGGTTATAGCTTTATAACAACTCCAATAACGTCAAAACGGCAAATTAGCTTTAATATGTAATGTTCATATTTCTACCGAACCTAATATCGATTACTCAATGTGTATGTAATAAAAATCGATTTAACACCTTAATATAAAATTATGGTATTTTTCCAAATGCCTTGCTTTTATAGCTTTATGACAACTCCAATAACATCAAAACAGCTAATTAGCATTAATACGCAAAGCTCATATTTCAACGCAACCTGATATCGATTACTAAATGTGTATGTAATAAAAATCGATTTGACACCTTAATATAAAATTATGGTATTTTTCCAAATGCCTTGCTTTTATAGCTTTATGACAACTCCAATAACATCAATAGGGCTAATTAGCATTAATACGTAAAGCTCATATTTCTACGGAACCTAATATTGATTACTAAAGGTGTATCTAATAAAAAATCGATTTACACCTTAATATAAAATTATGGAATTTTTCCAAATGCATTGCCGTTATAGCTTTATGACAACTCCAATAACATCAATTGGGCTAATTAGCATTAATATGTAAAGCTCATAATTTTACGCAACCAGATATCGATTGCTTAATGTGTATGTACGAAAAAATCGATTTTACACCTTAACTTAAGATTGTGAATTTGCTCTAAAGACACTGTCGTTATTGCTATAGGACAACTCTATGACAACTCCAATAATATCAAAACGGCTAATTAGCATAAATATGTAAAATTTATATTTCTACGGAACTTAATATCGATTACTTAATATGTATGTATTAAAAAATCGATTTTACACCTTAATATAAAGTTACGGAATTTTTCCAAATGCATTGCTTTTATAGCTTTATGACAACTCCAATGACATCAAAACGACAAATTAGCATAAATAAGTAAAGTTCATATTTCTACGGAACTTAATATTGATTACTAAATGTGTATGTATCGGGTGATTTTTTTGAGGTTAGGATTTTCATGCATTAGTATTTGACAGATCACGTGGGATTTCAGACATGGTGTCAAAGAGAAAGATGCTCAGTATGCTTTGACATTTCATCATGAATAGACTTACTAACGAGCAACGCTTGCAAATCATTGAATTTTATTACCAAAATCAGTGTTCGGTTCGAAATGTGTTTCGCGCTTTACGTCCGATTTATGGTCTACATAATCGACCAAGTGAGCAAACAATTAATGCGATTGTGACCAAGTTTCGCACTCAGTTTACTTTATTGGACATTAAACCAACCACACGAATGCGTACAGTGCGTACAGAAGAGAATATTGCGTCTGTTTCTGAGAGTGTGGCTGAAGACCGTGAAATGTCGATTCGTCGCCGTTCGCAGCAATTGGGTTTGTGTTATTCGACCACATGGAAGATTTTACGCAAAGATCTTGGTGTAAACCCGTATAAAATACAGCTCGTGCAAGAACTGAAGCCGAACGATCTGCCACAACGTCGAATTTTCAGTGAATGGGCCCTAGAAAAGTTGGCAGAAAATCCGCTTTTTTATCGACAAATTTTGTTCAGCGATGAGGCTCATTTCTGGTTGAATGGCTACGTAAATAAGCAAAATTGCCGCATTTGGGGTGAAGAGCAACCAGAAGCCGTTCAAGAACTGCCCATGCATCCCGAAAATGCACTGTTTGGTGTGGTTTGTACGCTGGTGGAATCATTGGACCGTATTTTTTCAAAGATGCTGTTGGACGCAACGTTACGGTGAATGGCGATCGCTATCGTTCGATGCTAACAAACTTTTTGTTGCCAAAAATGGAAGAACTGAACTTGGTTGACATGTGGTTTCAACAAGATGGCGCTACATGCCACACAGCTCGCGATTCTATGGCCATTTTGAGGGAAAACTTCGAGAACAATTCATCTCAAGAAATGGACCCGTAAGTTGGCCACCAAGATCATGCGATTTAACGCCTTTAGACTATTTTTTGTGGGGCTACGTCAAGTCTAAAGTCTACAGAAATAAGCCAGCAACTATTCCAGCTTTGGAAGACAACATTTCCGAAGAAATTCGGGCTATTCCGGCCGAAATGCTCGAAAAAGTTGCCCAAAATTGGACTTTCCGAATGGACCACCTAAGACGCAGCCGCGGTCAACATTTAAATGAAATTATCTTCAAAAAGTAAATGTCATGAACCAATCTAACGTTTCAAATAAAGAACCGATGAGATTTTGCAAATTTTATGCGTTTTTTTTTTAAAAAAGTTATCAAGCTCTTTAAAAATCACCACGAATAAGTTACAGTTTGTCAAGAAACCTTTTCACAAATGAAAATTTAAATTTTTTTATTTATACAAAAACAAACACCTTCTGTTAAAATTTTATCTAATTTTTTTTTTAGAATTGTTGAATAGTATGTGGTTTGGGTTTAAAAAGTGCAAAAAAAAACAAAATATTGAAGGTTAAAATTAAAATTTAACAAAAAAATAGTTTTAAAATTTTTGGGGAAATGTCAAGAAACTTTTAAAATTTTTTGTTTTTTTTTTTGTTTTTCAAAAAGGGGCTTTTCCGTTTTCCATGATTTTGCAATCACTTTTTTTGAATTTTTTCATTTAAGGAAAAATTGAGGGAACCCTGTTTTTAAA
>NW_026090751.1:0-6014 GCF_024586455.1 Bactrocera neohumeralis
CTAACTGCCAAGAATATGGGCATACTAAATCATACTGCACTCTACGCAGTGTTTGTGTGGTATGTGGTGATTTACATCCCACTTCTAAATGCACACTTAAGAAAGAAGAATTAAATAAAAAATGTAGCAATTGTGGAGGAAATCACACTGCTAACTACAGGGGTTGTCCTGTATATAAAGATTTGAAATCGAAGTTGTCACAAGGCATTCAAGCACGCCGTAACCAAATGTTACAAACTCCCCGTAATGAAATTATATTAACCTCAGAGAAAAGTTCAAATCCTATTACTTCTATCAATAATAATATGCAAGGAAGCTATGCTAATGTGGTGAAAGGCAACACTGTGCAAATGCAACTGCCGCAAAATCCTCCAAATGGAGGTATTGAAACTATGATTATAAATCTTACACAGTGTATGACACAATTTATGTCTAGCATGCAAAACATGATCCAGGATTTAATAAAATCACAAAATCAAATGCTGCAAAATTTATTAAGTAAAAAATGAGCTTACTAAACATATGTATATGGAATACTAACGGTGTTAACCAACATAAATTAGAGATTATTAGATTTCTGTCTGAAAAAAATATAGATGTAATGCTTATATCAGAAACTCATTTAACAAATAAAAATAATTTCAATATACCGGGATTTAGACTTTATGTCACAAATCATCCAGATGGAAAAGCGCATGGTGGCACGGCAGTGTTGATTAGGAATCGTTTAAACCACTATGCCCTAGAATCTCATGCTACACCACAGTTACAAGCTACAACAATATCACTCAAAAATCGGGGTTGTGACTTAAAGCTTACGGCTATATACTGTCCACCTCGTTTTAAAATTACAGAAATCGAGTTTAAAGACTTTTTTGGAACACTAGGTCAAAGATTTCTTGCAGGTGGAGATTACAACGCAAAACATACGTACTGGGGCTTAAGTCTTATTAATCCGAAAGGACGACAGTTGTACTACACTATTATGAATAAGCATAATAAGCTGGATATAATATCTCCTGGTAAGCCGACATACTGGCCCAGTGATAGAAGAAAAATTCCAGACTTAATTGATTTTGCTGTAGTCAAAAATATAGATAGATCGCTTATGACAGCTGATACATGTACAGACTTATCATCTGATCATTCTCCTGTACTAATAAAGCTATACGAACAGCCCATGATATTTGAGCCAAAAGTTTCTCTAACATCATATAAAACTAACTGGTTGAAGTATAGAAAGTATATCAGCAGCCATATCAATATTGATTGCAAAATAAATACAGAAAGGGACATTGATGAAAATATAAGAGAAATTAATGACCTAATAACTAATGCAGCTGTATTGGCAACACCAAAAAGAAACAATAAGCCAGTTGGTTTTAGAAAGATCACCAATAATGAAATAGAGAAGCTTGTAAATGCGAAAAGAAGAGCTAGGCGAGAATGGCAGTTAAATCGCTCCCCTTCAACTCTGCTTCAACTGAAATCTGCTGTACGAAAGCTAAAAAAAGCGCTTAAACGCGAAGAAGAACACAACACCGAAAATTATATAAAGAAATTGTGTCCAAATTCTAGCAAGCAAAACTCCCTTTGGAAAGCCCAAAAGTCTTTCAAGCCACCAGTAGATTCCAACATGCCTCTAAGACAATTGAATGGTAATTGGGCACGTAGTGATGAGGATAAGGCAAATTGCTTTGCAAATCACCTAGAAAAGGTATTTCAACCCAATTGCCCAAAAGACAACTTTGAGTTGCCAATCTTGCCTAATACCGCAAACGAGTCGCATGTGTCTATTAGGACTTCTACTTCTGAAGTTACTAGAATAATAAAGGAACTTAACCCTAAAAAGTCACCAGGATATGATAATATTACCCCAAAAATGCTAATTGAGTTACCAAATATTGCCGTAGAAGTGCTCTCTTTGCTCTTCAATGCAATTCTTTATCTCGGACACTATCCTAATTCATGGAAAAAGTCGCAGATTATCTTGATAGACAAACCTGGGAAAGACTTAACACAGCCGTCTTCATACAGACCAATCAGTCTTCTACCCTGTCTTTTTAAAATATTTGAAAAAGTGTTGCTAACAAAGATGACTCCTTTCCTCCACGAAAATAATATAATACCAACACAACAATTCGGGTTTCGTGAAAAACATAGCACGATAGAGCAAGTAAATAGAATTACTAACGAGATAAGGAAAGCATTTGAGCACAGAGAGTACTGTTCAGCTATATTTCTAGACGTGGCTCAGGCGTTTGATAAGGTATGGCATGAGGGCCTTTTATATAAGATTAAAAATATTGTACCTTCAGAATTGTATAAAACATTGGAGTCTTATTTAAAAAATAGAAAATTTATAGTAAAAGTGGGAGATTTCATATCTGATGAAAGACAGATAAGGGCTGGTGTACCCCAGGGCAGTGTTTTAGGTCCAACACTATACATCATATACACAGCAGATCTTCCAACAGCTAACAATGTATTAACTTCAACTTTTGCGGACGACACAGCTATAGTGAGCCGTAACAAATACCACATAATAGCATCAAGAATATTAGCCAAGCACTTAAGGTTTGTCGAAGAATGGCTAGACAACAATGAACAAAAGTGTAAGCATGTTACATTTTCGCTTAGACCAAATATGTGTCCGGCAGTAAAAATGAATAATATTCTAGTACCCCAAGCGAATGAAGTAACTTATCTTGGTATTCACCTAGATAGAAGACTTACGTGGAGAAAACATATATCTAGTAAAATAACTTGCATGAAGATAAGAGCTGCAAATTTAAATTGGCTATTAAATAAAAACTCCAAACTTAGCCTAGACAACAAAGTGCTTTTATATAAAGCGGTCATAAAGCCGATTTGGATGTATGGCATTCAACTGTGGGGTACGACCTGTGCAACTAATATAGAGATAATACAAAGGTTCCAATCAAAAATGCTTAGATCAATCACGTGTTCGTAATGAAAATATCGTAATATGCGTAATGAAAATATCCATAAAGACCTCGGTATTTCTATGGTAAGGAAAGAAGTAGAAGACAGTAGAATTAAATATATATCTAAACTCCGTGATCACCCAAACCCTTTGGCTAATGCTTTGGTACATTCCTGCAATCAAACACGCCTTAAAAGAAGAGATATGCCCGCGTACTAAGGAGCAATGTATCACCAAAACAGCTCAATCACTTGCTTGAGCGTGTCTAGTTTTAAATAGATTTAAGATTTTATAACTTATTGTTAGGCTTTTAAAACAAAAAGCAGATTCAATAAATAAAAAGATATTAAAAAAAAAAAATACCTGAATATAAGATTATCGAATTCTTCCCAATGCACTGCCGTTATGGCTTTATGGCAAATTCAGCAAGATGGAGAAGGTTAATTAACTTAAATATTTGATGTTAATGATTTGAAGTAACTCAATATCGACTGCTAAATGTGTATATACAAGAAAATCGACTTTATACCTGATCACAAGATTGTCGAATTCTTCCAAATGCATTGCCGTTATGGCTTTATGTCAAATTCAGCAAAATGAAGAAGGCTAATTAACTTCCAAATGCACTGCCGTTATAGCTCCATCTCAGCTTCAGCAAGATGGAGAATGCTAATTAACTTAAATATTTGATGTAAATGACACGAATCTACTCAATACCTACTGCAAAATGTGTATATACAAGAAAATCGACTTTATACCTGAACATAAGATTGTCGAATTCTTCCAAATGCATTGCCGTTATGGCTTTATGTCAAATTCAGCAAGATGGAGAAGGTTAATTAACTTAAATATTTGATGTTAATGATTTGAAGCAACTCAATACCGACTGCTAAAAGTGTATATACAAGAAAATCGACTTTATACCTGATCACAAGATTGTCGAATTCTTGCAAATGCACTGCCGTTATGGCTTTATGTCAAATTCAGCAAGATGAAGAAGGCTAATTAACTTAAATATTTGATGTTAATGATTTGAAGCAACTCAATACCGACTGCTAAAAGTGTATATACAAGAAAATCGACTTTATACCTGATCACAAGATTGTCGAATTCTTTCAAATGCACTGCCGTTATGGCTTTATGTCAAATTCGATAAGATGAAGATGGCTAATTAACTTAAATATTTGATGTTCATGATTTAAAACAACTCAATACCGACTGCTAAATGTGTATATACAAGAAAATCGACTTTATACCTGAACGTAAGATTGTCGAATTCCTCCAAATGCACTGCCGTTATGGCTTTATGTCAAATTCAGCAAGATGAAGAATGCTAATTAACTTAAATATTTGATGTTAATGATTTGAAACAACTCAATACCGACTGCTAAAAGTGTATATACAAGAAAATCGACTTTATACCTGATCACAAGATTGTCGAATTCTTGCAAATGCACTGCCGTTATGGCTTTATGTCAAATTCAGCAAGATGAAGAAGGCTAATTAACTTAAATATTTGATGTTAATGATTTGAAGCAACTCAATACCGACTGTTAAAAGTGTATATACAAGAAAATCGACTTTATACCTGAATATAAGATTGTCGAATTCTTCCAAATGCATTGCCGTTATGGCTTTATGTCAAATTCAGTAAGATGAAGAAGGCTAATTAACTTAAATATTTGATGTTAATGATTTGAAACAACTCTACCGACTGCTAAAAGTGTATATACAAGAAAATCGACTTTATACCTGAACATAAGATTGTCGAATTCTTCCAAATGCACTGCCGTTATGGCTTTATGTGAACTTCGATAAGATGAAGAAGGCTAATTAACTTAAATATTTGATGTTAATGATTTGAAGCAACTCAATATCGACTGCTAAATGTGCGTATACAAGAAAATCGACTTTATACCTGAACATAAGATTGTCGAATTCTTCCAAATGCATTGCCGTTATGGCTTTATGTCAAATTCAGCAAGATGAAGAAGGTTAATTAACTTAAATATTTGATGTTAATGATTTGAAGCAACTCAATACCGACTGCTAAATGTGTATATACAAGAAAATCGACTTTATACCTGAATATAAGATTGTCGAATTCTTCCAAATGCACTGCCGTTATGGCTTTATGTCAACTTCGATAAGATGAAGAAGGCTAATTAACTTAAATATTTGATGTTAATGATTTGAAACAACTCAATACCGACTGCTAAATGTGTATATACAAGAAAATCGACTTTATACCTGATCATAAGATTGTCGAATTCTTCCAAATGCACTGCCGTTATGGCTTTATGTCAAATTCAGCAAGATGGAGAATGTTAATTAACTTAAATATTTGATGTTAATGATTTGAAGCAACTCAATACCGACTGCTAAATGTGTATATACAAGAAAATCGACTTTATACCTGAATCACAAGATTGTCGAATTCTTCCAAATGCACTGCCGTTATGGCTTTATGTCAAATTCAGCAAGATGAAGACGGCTAATTAACTTAAATATTTGATGTTAATGATTTGAAGCAACTCAATACCGACTGCTAAATGTGAATATACAAGAAAATCGACTTTATACCTGATCACAAGATTGTCGAATTCTTCCAAATGCACTGCCGTTATGGCTTTATGTCAAATTCAGCAAGATGGAGAAGGTTAATTAATTGCATATGTAATATTTGATGTTAAATTTGAAGCAATTCAGATAACAAAAATTCAGTCGTACACTGAAAAAAGTTTCATGGAAATAGTTAAATTTTTGTCAAATAATAACAAAAATTATTATTCGTATCAACTGAAGAGCTCTAAGGGCCTAGTTGTTGTAATCAAGGGTATTGAGTCTGCCGTAGACTCTAGTGAAGTCAAAGAAGCATTGGAAGAATGTGGTTTTGGAATTAAAACAGTTGTAAATATATTTAACAGAAACAAAGTACCTCAGCCAATGTTTAAAATTGAGTTGATGCCGAACTCAAGCCAACTTAAAAAAATGAAACACATCCAATATATAATTTGAAATATTTGCTGCATCGTAGAGTAACTGTGGAAGAACCACATAAAAGAAA
>NW_026090752.1:0-9915 GCF_024586455.1 Bactrocera neohumeralis
GCGTAAAATATGAACTTTACATATTTATGCAAACTAGCCGTTTTGATGTTATTGGAGTTGTCATAGAGTTGTTCTATAGCAATAGCGACAGTGTATTTGGAACAAATTTACAATCTTAAATTAAGGTGTAGAATTGATTTTTTGGTACATACACATTATGCAATCGATATCAGGTAGCGTAAAAATATGAACTTTACATATATATGCAAATTTGTCGTTTTGATGTTATTGGAGTTGTCATAGAGTTGTTCTATAGCAATAGCGACAGTGTATTTGGAACAATTTTACAATCTTAAATTAAGGTGTAAAATTGATTTTTTGGTACATACATATTATGCAATCGATATCAAGATGCGTAAAAATATGAACTTTACATATTTATGCAAATAAGCCGTTTTGATTTTATTGGAGTTGTCATAGAGTTGTTCTATAGCAATAGCGACCGTGTATTTGGAACAACTTTCTTCTTCTTAATTGGCGTAGAAACCGCTTAAGCGATTGTAGCCGAGTTTACAACAGCGCGCCAGTCGATTTCAAGATCTCGCTAAAAATTGGATATTACATATTTATGCCAGGTCCTTCAAATTTGGTTTTGATGCTATTGGAGGTTTCCAGAGTTGTTCTGCTTCCCCCGGACAGTGTATTTGGTACTTTGAAATCTTTTAAGCTGGAGTGTTTTTTGGACAACATATTAGCAATCGATATCAAGATGCGTAAAAATATGAACTTTACATATTTTTTCTAATTAATCGTTTTGATGTTATTGGAGTTGTCATCGTTCCATCGAATAGCGGTGTATTTGGAACTAACGCACAAAGGACCATTAAGGTGTAAAATTTTTTTGGTACAACATATTATGCAATCGACTCATCCGTTGATGAACATCGTCCAAGACTCTGCACCATACAGCAGATTACGGGATATTATGAGTGACTTATAGAATTTGGTTTTTGTTTGTCGAGAGAGAACTTTGCTTCTCAATTGCCTACTCAGTCCGAAGTAGCACCTGTTGGCAAGAGTTATCCTGCGTTGGATTTCCAGGCTGACATTGTTGGTGGTGTTTATGCTGGTTCCAAGATAGACGAAATTATCTACGACTTCAAAGTTATGACTGTCAACAGTGACGTGAGTGCCAAGTCGCGAATGCGATGACAGGAGATATTTCGTCTTGCCCTCGTTCACTGCCAGACCCATTTTCTGATATCTTGTCCAGCCTGGAGAAAAGCAGAACTAACGGCGCGGGTGTTGAGGCCGATGATATCAATATCGTCGGCATACGCCAACAGCGACACTCTTATAGAAGATGGTAATCTTAAGTTCTGCGGTGTCGAATTGATTTTCTACAGAAGCAGGTTGAAGAAGTCACATATCAAGGGAGCGCCTAAAAATATGAACTTTACATATTTATGCAAATCGAACGGTTTTGAGAGGTCATAGAGTTCCCGATAGCAATGACGGAGCTTTTGGATTTTTTTGTTACTCAACGTCAGTTTACACAGCCGTATTAGTTTTGCGGGGATACCAAATTCAGACATCGCGGCATCAAGGCAGCTCCTTTTCGTGCTGTCGAAAGCAGTTTTGAAATCGACGAAGAGGTGGTGTGTGTCGATTATAGCTTTCGACGGGTCTTTTGGAACAATTTTGGCAATCTGAATATCTGGTGTAGAATTGATTTTTGCCAGGTCTGAACATACTGATAAGGTGCAATCGATATGTTGACGCGTAAAATTTAACTTTCACACAATACGCTCGATAGATCCTCATCTGCGATGTTGAGGAGGCTAATCCCACGGTAGTTGGCGCAGATTGTGGGAACTCCTTTTTTTGGATTGGGATGCAGAATTAAATTTTTTGGGTATGCTTTCGTCCAACCGATATTTTACAAAGAAGCTTGATGCATGCACCTTATCAGTTCTTCGCCGCCGTGTTTGAATAGCTCGGCCGGCAATCCGTCGGCCCCTGCCGCTTTGTTGTTCTTCAGGCGGGCAATTGCTATTCGAACTTCTTCATGGTCGGGTAATGGAACGTCTGCTCCATCGTCATCGATTGGGGAATCGGGTTCTCCTTCTCCTGGTGTTGTGCGTTCATGGCCATTCAGCAGGCTGGAGAAGTGTTCCCTCCATAATTTAATTATGCAATCGATCTGGGCGTAAAAAATATGAACTTTACTAGATCACCTGATGGGGTTGTTCTACAGGAATTGCTATAGCAATACGACCGGTATTTGAACAAACAATCTTAAATTAAGGTGTAAAATTGATTTTTTCGTACATACATATTATGCAATCGATATCAAGATGCGTAAAAATATGAACTTTACATATTTATGCAAATTAGCCGTTTTGATGTTATTGGAGTTGTCATAGAGTTCTTCCATAGCAATAGCGACAGTGTATTTGGAACAACTTTGCAATCTTAAATTAAGGTGTAAAATTGATTTTTTGGTACATACATATTACGCAATCGATATCAAGATGCGAAAAAATATGAACTTAACATATTTATGCAATTTTGCCGTTTTGATGTTATTGGAGTTGTCATAGAGTTGTTCTATAGCAATAGCGACAGTGTATTTGGAACAATTTTACAATCTTAAATTAAGGTGTAGAATCGATTTTTTGATACATACTCATTAAGCAATCGATATCAAGTTGCGTAAAAATATGAACTTTACATATTTATGCTAACTAGCCGTTTTGATGTTATTGGAGTTGTCATAGAGTTGATCTATAGCAATAGCGACAGTGTATTTGGAACAATTTTACAATCTTAAATTAAGATGTAAAATTGATTTTTTGGTACATACATATTATGCAATCGATATCAAGATGCGTAAAAATATGAACTTTACATATTTATGCAAATTTGCCGTTTTGATGTTATTGGAGTTGTCATAGAGTTGTTCTATAGCAATAGCGACAGTGTATTTGGAACATTTTACAATCTTAAATTAAGATGTAGAATTGATTTTTTGGTACATACATATTATGCAATCGATATCAAGATGCGTAAAAATATGAACTTTACATATTTATGCAAATTAGCCGTTTTGATGTTATTGGAGTTGTCATAGAGTTGCCCTATAGCCAAAGCGACAGTGTATTTGGAACAATTTTACAATCTTAAATTAAGATGTAAAATCGATTTTTTGTACATAGCACATTTTGGAACAATCGATATCAATTGCGTAAAATTTTTTGAACATACATATTTATGCAAATTAGCCGTTTTGATGTTATTGGAGTTGTCATACAGTTGTCCTATAGCAATAGCGACAGTGTATTTGGAACAACTTTACAATCTTAAATTAAGGTGTAGAATTGATTTTTTGATACATACACATTATGCAATCGATATCAAGATGCGTAAAAATATGAACTTTACATATTTATGCAAATTAGCCGTTTTGATGTTATTGGAGTTGTCATAGAGTTGTTCTATAGCAATAGCGACAGTGTATTTGGAACAATTTTACAATCTTAAATTAAGGTGTAAAATTGATTTTTTGGTACATACATATTATGCAATCGATATCAAGATGCGTAAAAATATGAACTTTACATATTTATGCAAATTAGCCGTTTTGATGTTATTGGAGTTGTCATAGAGTTGTTCTATAGCAATAGCGACAGTGTATTTGGAACAATTTAACAATCTTAAATTAAGATGTAAAATTGATTTTTTTGGTACATACATATTATGCAATCGATATCAAGATGCGTAAAAATATGAACTTTACATATTTATGCAAATTAGCCGTTTTGATGTTATTGGAGTTGTCATAGAGTTGTTCTATAGCAATAGCGACAGTGTATTTGGAACAATTTTACAATCTTAAATTAAGGTGTAAAATTGATTTTTTGGTACATACATATTATGCAATCGATATCAAGATGCGTAAAAATATGAACTTTACATATTTATGCAAATTAGCCGTTTTGATGTTATTGGAGTTGTCATAGAGTTGTCTATAGCAATAGCGACAGTGTATTTGGAACAATTTACAATCTTAAATTAAGGTGTAAAATTGATTTTTTGGTACATACATATTATGCAATCGATATCAAGATGCGTAAAAATATGAACTTTACATATTTATGCAAATTTGCCGTTTTGATGTTATTGGAGTTGTCATAGAGTTGTTCTATAGCAATAGCGACAGTGTATTTGGAACAATTTTACAATCTTAAATTAAGGTGTAAAATTGATTTTTTGGTACATACATATTATGCAATCGATATCAAGATGCGTAAAAATATGAACTTTACATATTTATGCAAATTAGCCGTTTTGATGTTATTGGAGTTGTCATAGAGTTGTCCTATAGCAATAGCGACAGTGTATTTGGAACAATTTTACAATCTTAAATTAAGGTGTAAAATTGATTTTTTGATACATACATATTATGCAATCGATATCAAGATGCGTAAAAATATGAACTTTACATATTTATGCAAATTAGCCGTTTTGATGTTATTGGAGTTGTCATAGAGTTGTCTATAGCAATAGCGACAGTGTATTTGGAACAATTTAACAATCTTAAATTAAGGTGTAGAATTGATTTTTTGGTACATACACATTATGCAATCGATACCAGGTTGCGTAAAAATACGAACTTTACATATTTATGCTAAATTAGCCGTTTTGATGTTATTGGAGTTGTCATAGAGTTGTCCTATAGCAATAGCGACAGTGTATTTGGAACAATTTTACAATCTTAAATTAAGGTGTAAAATTGATTTTTGGTACATACATATTATGCAATCGATATCAAGATGCGTAAAAATATGAACTTTACATATTTATGCAAATTAGCCGTTTTGATGTTATTGGAGTTGTCATAGAGTTGTTCTATAGCAATAGCGACAGTGTATTTGGAACAATTTTACAATCTTAAATTAAGGTGTAAAATTGATTTTTGATACATACATATTATGCAATCGATATCAAGATGCGTAAAAATATGAACTTTACATATTTATGCAAATTAGCCGTTTTGATGTTATTGGAGTTGTCATAGAGTTGTTCTATAGCAATAGCGACAGTGTATTTGGAACAATTTACAATCTTAAATTAAGATGTAAAATTGATTTTTTTGTACATACATATTATGCAATCGATATCAAGATGCGTAAAAATATGAACTTTACATATTTATGCAAATTAGCCGTTTTGATGTTATTGGAGTTGTCATAGAGTTGTCCTATAGCAATAGCGACAGTGTATTTGGAACAAAAAAAATTAAAATTTTGAAAAATTGATTTTGTAAATTGATTTTTTGGTACATACATATTATGCAATCGATATCAAGATGCGTAAAAATATGAACTTTACATATTTATGCAAATTAGCCGTTTTGATGTTATTGGAGTTGTCATAGAGTTGTTCTATAGCAATAGCGACAGTGTATTTGGAACAATTTTACAATCTTAAATTAAAATGAAAAATTGATTTTCTGGTTCATACACATTAAGCATTCGATATCAAGTTGCGTAAAAATATGAACTTTACATATTTATGCAAATTAGCCGTTTTGATGTTATTGGAGTTGTCATAGAGTTGTTCTATAGCAATAGCGACAGTGTATTTGGAACAATTTTACAATCTTAAATTAAGGTGTAAAATTGATTTTTTGATACATACATATTATGCAATCGATATCAAGATGCGTAAAAATATGAACTTTACATATTTATGCAAATTAGCCGTTTTGATGTTATTGGAGTTGTCATAGAGTTGTTCTATAGCAATAGCAACAGTGTATTTGGAACAATTTAACAATCTTAAATTAAGATGTAAAATTGATTTTTCGTACATACATATTATGCAATCGATATCAAGATGCGTAAAAATATGAACTTTACATATTTATGCAAATTAGCCGTTTTGATGTTATTGGAGTTGTCATAGAGTTGTTCTATAGCAATAGCGACAGTGTATTTGGAACAATTTTACAATCTTAAATTAAGGTGTAAAATTGATTTTTTGATACATACATATTATGCAATCGATATCAAGATGCGTAAAAATATGAACTTTACATATTTATGCTAATTAGCCGTTTTGATGTTATTGAGTTGTCATAGAGTTGTCTATAGCAATAGCGACAATGTATTTGGAACTATTTAACAATCCTAAATTAAGGTGTAGAATCGATTTTTTGATACATACATACATATTATGCAATCGATATCAAGATGCGTAAAAATATGAACTTTACATATTTATGCAAATTAGCCGTTTTGATGTTATTGGAGTTGTCATAGAGTTGTTCTATAGCAATAACGACAGTGTATTTGGAACAATTTTACAATCTTAAATTAAGATTTAAAATTGATTTTCTGGTACATACATATTATGCAATCGATATCAAGATGCGTAAAAATATGAACTTTACATATTTATGCAAATTAGCCGTTTTGATGTTATTGGAGTTGTCATAGAGTTGTTCTATAGCAATAGCGACAGTGTATTTGGAACAATTTTACAATCTTAAATTAAGATGTAAATTGATTTTTGTACATACATATTATGCAATCGATATCAAGATGCGTAAAAATATGAACTTTACATATTTATGCAAATTAGCCGTTTTGATGTTATTGGAGTTGTCATAGAGTTGTTCTATAGCAATAGCGACAATGTATTTGGAACAATTTTACAATCTTAAATTAAGATGTAAAATTGATTTTTTGATACATACATATTATGCAATCGATATCAAGATGCGTAAAAATATGAACTTTACATATTTATGCAAATTAGCCGTTTTGATGTTATTGGAGTTGTCATAGAGTTGTTCTATAGCAATAGCGACAGTGTATTTGGAACAATTTTACAATCTTAAATTAAGGTGTAAAATTGATTTTTTGGTACATACATATTATGCAATCGATATCAAGATGCGTAAAAATATGAACTTTACATATTTATGCAAATTAGCCGTTTTGATGTTATTGGAGTTGTCATAGAGTTGTTCTATAGCAATAGCGACAGTGTATTTGGAACAATTTACAATCTTAAATTAAGGTGTAGAATTGATTTTTTGGTACATACACATTATGCAATCGATATCGAGTTGCGTAAAAATATTAACTTTACATATTTATGCAAATTAGCCGTTTTGATGTTATTGGAGTTGTCATAGAGTTGTTCTATAGCAATAGCGACAGTGTATTTGGAACAATTTACAATCTTAAATTAAGGTGTAAAATTGATTTTTGGTACATACATATTATGCAATCGATATCAAGATGCGTAAAAATATGAACTTTACATATTTATGCAAATTAGCCGTTTTGATGTTATTGAGTTGTCATAGAGTTGTTCTATAGCAATAGCGACAGTGTATTTGGAACAATTTTAAAATCTTAAATTAAGATGTAAAATTGATTTTTTTGGTACATACATATTATGCAATCGATATCAAGATGCGTAAAAATATGAACTTTACATATTTATGCAAATTAGCCGTTTTGATGTTATTGAGTTGTCATAGAGTTGTTCTATAGCAATAGCGACAGTGTATTTGGAACAATTTACAATCTTAAATTAAGGTGTAAATTGATTTTTTGGTACATACACATTATGCAATCGATATCAAGATGCGTAAAAATATGAACTTTACATATTTATGCAAATTAGCCGTTTTGATGTTATTGGAGTTGTCATAGAGTTGTTCTATAGCAATAGCGACAGTGTATTTGGAACAATTTACAATCTTAAATTAAGGTGTAAAATTGATTTTTTTGGTACATACATATTATGCAATCGATATCAAGTTGCGTAAAAATATGAACTTTACATATTTATGCAAATTAGCCGTTTTGATGTTATTGGAGTTGTCATAGAGTTGTCCTATAGCAATAGCGACAATGTATTTGGAACAATTTAACAATCCTAAATTAAGGTGTAAAATTGATTTTTTGTACATACATATTATGCAATCGATATCAAGATGCGTAAAAATATGAACTTTACATATTTATGCTAATTAGCCGTTTTGATGTTATTGGAGTTGTCATAGAGTTGTTCTATAGCAATAGCGACAGTGTATTTGGAACATCTTTGCAATCTTAAATTAAGATGTAAAATTGATTTTTTGGTACATACACATTATGCAATCGATATCAAGTTGCGTAAAAATATGAACTTTACATATTTATGCTAATTACCCTTTTTGATTTTATTGGAGTTGTCATAGAGTTGTTCTATAGCAATAGCGACAGTGTATTTGGAACAATTTTACAATCTTAAATTAAGATGTAAGATTGATTTTCTGGTACATACATATTATGCAATCGATATCAAGATGCGTAAAAATATGAACTTTACATATTTATGCAAATTAGCCGTTTTGATGTTATTGGAGTTGTCATAGAGTTGTTCTATAGCAATAGCGACAGTGTATTTGGAACAATTTTGCAATCTTAAATTAAGGTGTAAAATTGATTTTTGGTACATACATATTATGCAATCGATATCAAGATGCGTAAAAATATGAACTTTACATATTTATGCAAATTAGCCGTTTTGATGTTATTGGAGTTGTCATAGAGTTGTTCTATAGCAATAGCGACAGTGTATTTGGAACAATTCACAATCTTAAATTAAGATGTAAAATTGATTTTTCGATACATACATTCTATGCAATCGATATCAAGATGCGTAAAAATATGAACTTTACATATTTATGCAAATTAGCCGTTTTGATGTTATTGGAGTTGTCATAGAGTTGTTCTATAGCAATAGCGACAGTGTATTTCGAACAATTTCACAATCTTAAATTAAGATGTAAAATAGATTTTTTGATACATACATATTATGCAATCGATATCAAGATGCGTAAAAATATGAACTTTACATATTTATGCAAATTAGCCGTTTTGATGTTATTGGAGTTGTCATAGAGTTGTTCTATAGCAATAGCGACAGTGTATTTGGAACAATTTTACAATCTTAAATTAAGGTGTAAAATTGATTTTTTGGTACATACATATTATGCAATCGATATCAAGATGCGTAAAAATATGAACTTTACATATTTATGCAAATTAGCCGTTTTGATGTTATTGGAGTTGTCATAGAGTTGTTCTATAGCAATAGCGACAGTGTATTTGGAACAATTTTACAATCTTAAATTAAGATGTAAAATTGATTTTTTGGTACATACACATTATGCAATCGATATCAAGATGCGTAAAAATATGAACTTTACATATTTATGCAAATTAGCCGTTTTGATGTTATTGAGTTGTCATAGAGTTGTCTATAGCAATAGCGACAGTGTATTTGGAACAATTTTACAATCTTAAATTATGATGTGAAATTGATTTTTTGTACATACATATTATGCAATCGATATCAAGATGCGTAAAAATATGAACTTTACATATTTATGCAAATTAGCCGTTTTGATGTTATTGGAGTTGTCATAGAGTTGTTCTATAGCAATAGCGACAGTGTATTTGGAACAATTTACAATCTTAAATTAAGGTGTAAATTGATTTTTGGTACATACATATTATGCAATCGATATCAAGTTGCGTAAAAATATGATATTTACATATTTATACAAATTAGCCGTTTTGATGCTATTGGAGTTGTCTTAGAGTTGTTCTATAGCAATAGCGACAGTGTATTTGGAACAATTTAACAATCTTAAATTAAGATGTAAAATTGATTTTTTTAGTACATACATACACATTAAGCAATCGATATCAAGATGCGTAAAAATATGAACTTTACATATTTATGCAAATTAGCCGTTTTGATGTTATTGGAGTTGTCATAGAGTTGTCGTATAGCCATAACGACAGTGTCTTTGGAGCAATTTCACAATCTTAAGTTAAGGTGTAGAATCGATTTTTCGATACATTTTATACATATTATGCAATCGATATCAGATGCGTAAAA
>NW_026090753.1:0-12154 GCF_024586455.1 Bactrocera neohumeralis
AAATACATATGAAGTTGCTTCAAATCATTAACTTCACATATTCAAGTTAATTTACCTTCTTCATCTTACAGAAGTTAACATAAAGCCAAAACGGCAGTGCATTTCGAAAAATTATATAATTTTACATCATTAGCTTCGCTTATTAAAGTTAATTAACCTTCTTCATCTAACAGAAGTTGGCATAAAGCCAAAACAGCAGTGCGTTTGGAAAAATTCCTCAATTTTTCATTTAGGTATAAAACCGATTTTTTTGCATGTTCACATTTAGAAATCCATACCAAGTTGCTTAAAACTATTAAATTCACATATTTAAGTTAAGTAACTTTCTTCATCTTACAGAAGTTAGCATAAAGTCAAAACGGCATTGGATTTGGAAAAATTCCATAATTTTACATTTAAGTATAAAACCGACTTTCTTGCATGCACACATTTAGAAATCCATATGAAGTTGCTTCAAATTATTAAATTCACATATTAAAGTTAATTAACTTTCTTCATCTTACTCAATTTGACAGAAAGTCGTAACGGCCGTGCATTTGAAAAAAATTCCATTACTTAACATTTGTATAAAACCTATTTTCGTGCATGTACATATTTAGAAATCTATATCAAGTTGCTTCAAATCACTAGCTTAACATATTAAAGTTAATTAACCTTCTTCATCTTACAGAAGTTGGCATAAAGCCAAAACGGCAGGGCATTTGGAAAAATTCCACATTTTTACATTAGGTATAAACCGATTTTCCTGCATTTAAACATTTAGCAATCCATATCGAGTTGATTCAAATCATTAACGTCACATATTAAAGTTAATTAACCTTCTTCATTTTACTGAAGTTGGCATAAAGCCAAAACGGCAGTGCATTTGGAAAATTCCAGAATTTTACATTTAGTTATAAAGCTGACTTTCTTGCATGTACACATTTAGAAATCCATATCGAGTTTATTCAAATCATTCAGATCATTAGCTTCACATATAAAGTTAATTAACCCTCACCATCTTACTCAAGTTGACATAAAGCCATAAGGGCAGTGTATTTGGAAAAATTCCACAATTTTACATTTAGGTATGAAACCGATTTTCTTGCATATACACATTTAGAAATCAATACGAATTTGCTTCAAATCATTACCTTAACATATTAAAGTTATTTAACCCTCACCATCTTACTCAAGTTGACATAAAGCCATAACGGCAGTGTATTTGGAAAAATTCCACAAATTTACATTTAGGTATAAAACCGATTTTCTTGCATATACACATTTAGAAATACATATGAAGTTGCTTCAAATCATTAACGTCACATTTTCAGGTTAATTTACCTTCTTCATCTTACAGAAGTTGGCATAAAGCCAAAACGGCAGTGCATTTGGAAAAATTCCACAATTTTACGTTTAGGTATAAAACCGATTTTCTTGCATGTGCACATTTAGAAATCCATATCAAGTTGCCTCAAATCATTAGCTTAACATATTAAAGTTAATTAAACTTCTTCATCTTTACTGAAGTTGGCATAAAGCAAAACGGCAGTGCATTTAGAAAATTCCACATTTTTACATTCAGGTATAAACCGATTTTCCTGCATTTAAACCTTTAACAATCCATATCAAGTTGATTCAAATCATTAACGTCACATATCAAAGTTAATTAATCTTCTCCATCTTTCTGAAGTGGCCATAAAGCCAAAACGGCAGTGCATTTGAAAAATTCCAGAATTTTACATTTAGGTATAAAACTGACTTTCTTGCATGTACACATTTAGAAATCCATATCGAGTTGCTTCAAATCATTAACGTCACATATTCAAGTTAAATAACCTTCGTCATCTTACAGAAGTTGGCATAAAGTCAAAACGGCAGTGCATTTGGAAAAATTCCAGAATTTTACATTTAGGTATAAAACCGATTTTCTTGCATGTACACATTTAGAAATCCATATCAAGTTTCTTCAAATCATTAACTTCACATATTAAAGTTAATTTACCTTCTTCATCTTACCAAAGTTGTCATAAAGCCATAACGGCAATGCATTTGGAAAAATTCCAGAATTTTTCATTTAGGTATAAAACCGACTTTCTTGCATGTACACATTTAGAAATCCATATCAAGTTGCTTCAAATTATTAATTCACATATTAAAGTTAATTTCTTCCTTCATCTTACTAAAATTGACATTAAGCCATAACGGCAGTGCATTTGGAAAAATTCCACAATTTTACATTTAGGTATAAAACCGATTTTCTTGCATGTACACATTTAGAAATCCATATCAAGTTGATTCAAATCATTAACTTCACATATTAAAGTTAATTAACCTTCTTCATCCTACTGAAGTTGGCATAAAGCCAAAACGGCAGTGCATTTGGAAAATTCCAGAATTTTACATATAGGTATAAAACCGATTTTCTTGCATGTACACATTTAGAAATCCATATCAAGTTGCTTCAAATCATTAGCTTCACGTATTAACGTTTATTAACCTTCATCATCTTACTCAAGTTGACATAAAGCCAAAACGGCAGTGCACTTGGAAAAAGTCCCCTAATTTACATTTAGGTATAAAACCGATTTTCTTGCATAAACACATTTAGAAATCCATATCAAATTGCTTCAAATCATTAGCTTGACTAATTCACGTTAATTAACCTTCACCATCTACTTCAAATTTACATAAGACCATAACGGCAGTGCATTTGGAAAAAATTCCAAATTTTACATTTAGGTATAAAACCGGTTTTGTTGCATATACACATTTAGAAATCCATATCAAGTTGCTTCAAATCATAAGCTTCACATATTAAAGTTAAATAACCTTCTTCATCTTACAGAAATTGGCATAAAGCCAAAACGGAAGTGCATTTGGAAAAATTCCAGAATTTTACATTTAGGTATAAAATCGATTTTCTTGCATATACACATTTAGAAATCCATATCGAGTTGCTTCAAATCATTAGCGTCACATATTTAAGTTAATTAACCATCTCACAGAAGTTGACATAAAGCCAAAACGACAGAGCATTGGGAAAAATTCCATAATTTTACATTTAGGTATAGAACCGATTTTCCAGCATATACACATTTAAAAAACCACAATGAATTGCTTTAAATCATTAGCTTCACATATTAAAGTTAATTAGCCTTCTTCATCTTACTCAAGTTGACATAAAGCCATAAGTGCAGTGTATTTGGAAAAATTCCACAAATTAACATTTAGGTATAAAACCGATTTTCTTGCGTATACACATTTAGAAATCCATAGCAAGTTGCTTCAAATCATTAACGTCACATTTTAAAGTTAATTAACCTTCTTCATCTTACAGAAGTTAACATAAAGCCAAAACGGCAGTGCATTTGGAAAAATTGAAAAACATTTAGAAATCCATAAGTTTTAAATCATTAGCTTCACATATTAAAAATTAATTAACTTTCTTCATCTTATTAAAGTTGGCATAAAGCCATAACGGCAGTGCATTTGGAAAAATTCCTCAATTTTACATTTAGGTATAAAACCGATTTTCTTGCATGTACACATTTAGAAATCCATATCAAGTTGCTTCAAATCATTAGCTTCACATATTAAAGTTAATTAACTTTCTTCATCTTACAGAAGTTGGCATAAAGCCAAAACGGCAGTGCATTTGGAAAAATTCCACAATTTTACATTTAGGTATAAAACCGACTTTCTTGCATGCACACATTTAGAAATCCATATCAAGTTGCTTCAAATCATTAAATTCACATATTAAAGTTAATTAACTTTCTTCATCTTACTCAAGTTGACTTAATGCCACAACGGCAGTGCATTTGGAAAAAAATCCTTAATTTTACATTTAGGTATAAAACCGACTTTCTTGCATGTACACATTTAGAAATCTATATCAAGTTGCTTTAAATCATAAGCTTCACATATTAAAGTTAACTAACCTTCACCATCTTACTGAAGGTGGCATTTGGAAAAATTCCACATTTTTACATTTAGGTATAAAACCGATTTTCTTGCATTTACACATTTAGAAATCCACAATGAATTGCCTTAAATCAGTAACTTCATATATTAATGTTAACTAACCTTCTTAATCTTACAGAAGTTGGCATAAAACCAAAAGACAGTGCATTTGGAAAAATTCCTTTACTTAACATTTGTATAAAACCGATTTTCTTGCATGTACACATTTAGAAATCCATATCAAGTTGCTTCAAATCATTAGCTTCACATATTCAAGCTAATTATCTTTCTTCATCTTACTGAAGTTGGCATAAAGCCATAACGGCAGTGCATTTGGAAAAATTCCACAATTTTACATTTAGGTATAAAACCGACTTTCTTGCATATACACAATTATAGAAATCCATATGAAGTTGCTTCAAATCATAAATCTTCACATATTAAAGTTAATTAACCTTCTTCATCTTACAGAAGTTGACATAAAGCCAAAACGGCAGCGCATTTGGAAAAATTCCACATTTTTACATTTAGGTATAAAACCGATTTTCTTGCATGTACACATTTAGAAATCCATATCAAGTTGCCTCAAATCATTAACTTCACATATTAAAGTTAATTAACCTTCTTCATCTTACAGAAGTTGGCATAAAGCCAAAACGGCAGTGCATTTGGGAAAATTCTACAATTTTACATTTAGATATAAAACCGATTTTCTTGCATGTACACATTTAGAAATCCATATCAAGTTGCTTCAAATCATTAGCTTAACATATTAAAGTTAATTAAACTTCTTCATCTTACTGAAGTTGGCATAAAGCCAAAACGGCAGTGCATTTGGAAAATTCCACATTTTTACATTTAGGTATAAAACCGATTTTCTTGCATTTAAACATTTAGAAATACATGTCAAGTTGCTTCAAATAATTAGCTTCACATATTAAAGTTAATTAATCTTCTTCATCTTACTGAAGTTGGCATAAAACCATAACGGCAGTGCATTTGGAAAATTCCAGAATTTTACATTTAGGTATAAAACTGACTTTCTTGCATGTACACATTTAGAAATCCATATCAAGTTTATTCAAATCATTAACGTCACATATTCAAGTTAATTAACCTTCGTCATCTTACAGAAGTTGGCATAAAGTCAAAACGGCAGTGCATTTGGAAAAATTCTAGAATTTTACATTTAGGTATAAAACCGATTTTCTTGCACATACACATTTAGAAATCCAGATCAAGTTTCTTCAAATCATTAGCATAACATATTAAAGTTAATTAACCTTCTTCATCTTACAGAAGTTGGCATAAAGCCAAAACGGCAGTGCATTTGGAAAAAAAAATCCATAATTATACATTTAGGTATAAAACCGATTTTCTTGCACATACACATTTTTCAAGTTGCTTCAAATCAAAGTTATATTAAGTTAATTCTTCTTCATCTTACAGAAGTTGGCATAAAGCCAAAACAGCAGTGCATTTGGAAAAATTCCACAATTTTTCATTTAGGTATAAAACCGATTTTTTTGCATGTACACATTTAGAAATCCATATCAAGTTGCTTCAAATCATTAGCTTCACATATTAAAGTTAATTAACTTTCTTCATCTTACAGAAGTTAGCATAAAGTCAAAACGGCAGTGCATTTGGAAAAATTCCATAATTTTACATTTAAGTATAAAACCGATTTTCTTGCATGCACACATTTAGAAATCCATATCAAGTTGCTTCAAATTATTAAATTCACATATTAAAGTTAATTAACTTTCTTCATCTTACTCAAGTTGACATAAAGCCATAACGGCAGTGCATTTGAAAAAAATTCCATTACTTTACATTTGTATAAAACCGATTTTCTTGCATGTACACATTTAGAAATCTATATCAAGTTGCTTCAAATCATTAGCTTAACATATTAAAGTTAATTAACCTTCTTCATCTTACAGAAGTTGGCATAAAGCCAAAACGGCAGTGCATTTGAAAAAATTCCACATTTTTACATTTAGGTATAAAACCGATTTTCTTGCATAAAAACATTAAGAAATCCATATCGAGTTGTTTTCAAATCATAAGCTTCACATATTCAAGTTAATTAACCTTCTTCATTTTACTGAAGTTGGCATAAAGCCAAAACGGCAGTGCATTTGGAAAAATTCCAGAATTTTACATTTAGTTATAAAACCGATTTTCTTGCATGTACACATTTAGAAATCCATATCGAGTTGCTTCAAATCATTAAGCTTCACATACTAAAGTTAATTAACCTTCTTCATCTTATAGAAGTTGGCATAAAGCCAAAACGGCAGTGCATTTGGAAAAATTCCACAATTTTACATTTAGTTATAAGACCGACTTTCTTGCATGTACACATTTAGAAATCCATATCTAGTTGCTTCAAATCATTAAGCTTCTTATATTAAAGTTAACTAACCTTCTTCACCTTACTGAGGTTTGCATAAAGCCAAAACGGCAGTGCATTTGGAAAAATTCCACAATTTTACATTTAGTTATAAAACGGACTTTCTTGCTTGTACACATTTAGAAATCCATATCAAGTTGCTTCAAATCATAAGCTTCACATATTAAAGTTAATTAACCTTCTTCATCATACTGAAGTTGGCATAAAGCCAAAATGACAGTGCATTTGGAAAAATTCCACAATTTTCTTTTAGGTATAAAACCGATTTTCGTGCATGTATACATTTAGAAATCCATATCAAGTTGATTCAAATCATTAAATTCACATATTAAAGTTAATTAACCTTTTTCATCTTAGAGAAGTTGGCATAAAGCCAAAACGGCAGTGCATTTGGAAAAATTCCACAATTTTACATATAGGTAAAAAAACGATCTTCTCGCATGTACACATTTAGAAATCCATATCAAGTTGTTTCAAATTATTAAATTCACATATTAAAGTTAATTAACTTCCTTCAAAAATTCCATAATTTGACATTTAGGTATAAAACTGATTTTCCTGCATTTAAACATTTAGAAATCCATATCAAGTTGTTTCAAATTATTAGCTTCACATATTAAAGTTAATTAACTTTCTTTATCTTACAGAAGTTGGCATAAAGCCAAAACGGCAGTGCATTTGGAAAAATTCCACAATTTTACATTTAGGTATAAAACCGATTTTTTTGCATGTACACATTTAGAAATCCATATCAAGTTGCTTCAAATCATTAGCTTCACATATTAAAGTTAATTAACCTTCTTCATCTTACTAAAGTTGGCATAAAGCCATAACGGCAGTGCATTTGGAAAAATTCCACATTTTCACATTTAGACATAAAACCGATTTTCTTGCATTTACACATTTAGAAATCCATATTAAGTTGATTCAAATCATTAACGTCACATATCAAAGTTAATTAATCTTCTCCATCTTTCTGAAGTTGGCATAAAGCCAAAACGGCAGTGCATTTGGAAAATTCCACAATTTTACATTTAGGTATAAAACCGATTTTCTTGCATGTACGCATTTATAAATCCATATCAAGTTGCCTTAAATCATAAGCTTCACATATTAAAGTTAATTAACTTTCTTCATCTTACTAAAGTTGGCATAAAGCCATAACGGCAGTGCATTTGGAAAAATTCCACATTTTTACATTTAGGTATAAAACCGATTTTCCTGCATTTAAACATTTAGCAATCCATATCGAGTTGATTCAAATCATTAGCTTCACATATTAAAGTTAATTAACCTTATCATCTTACTAAAGTTGACATAAAGCCATAACGGCAGTGCATTTGGAAAAATTCCACATTTTTACATTTAGGTATTAACCGATTTTCCTGCATTTAAACATTTAGCAATCCATATCGAGTTGATTCAATTCATTAGCTTCACTTATTAAAGTTAATTAACTTTCTCCATCTTACTCAAGTTGACATAAAGCCATAACGGCCGTGCATTTGAAAAAAATTCCATTACTTTACATTTGTATAAAACCGATTTTCTTGCATGTACACATTTAGAAATTTATATCAAGTTGGTTCAAATCATTAGCTTAACATATTAAAGTTAATTAAGCTTCTTCATCTTACAGAAGTTGGCATAAAGCCAAAACAGCAGTGCATTTGGAAAAATTCCAGAATTTTACATTTAGGTATAAAACCGATTTTCTTGCATGTACACATTAAGAAATCCATATCAAGTTGCCTCAAATCATTAGCTTCACTTTTTAAAGTTAGTTTACCTTCTTCATCTTACAGAACTTGGCATAAATCAAAACAGCAGTGCATTTAGAAAAATTCCACAATTTTCATTTAGGTATAAAACCGACTTTTTTGCATATACAGATTTAGAAATCCATATCAAGTTGCCTCAAATCATTAGCGTCACACATAAAGTTAATTAACCTTCTTCATCTTACTAAAGTTGGCATAAAGCCAAAACGGCTGTGCATTTGGAAAAATTCCACAATTTTACATTTAGGTATAAACCGATTTTCCTGCATTTAAACATTTAGCAATCCATATCAAGTTGATTCAAATCATTAACGTCACATATTCAAGTTAATTAACCTTTCTTCATCTTACAAAAGTTGGCATAAGCCAAAACGGCAGTGCATTTGGAAAAATTCCACAATTTTACATTTAGGTATAAAACCGATTTTTTTGCATGTACACATTTAGAAATCCATATCAAGTTGCCTCAAATCATTAGCTTAACATATTAAAGTTAATCAACCTTCTTCATCTTACTAAAGTTGGCATAAAGCCATAACGGCAGTGCATTTGGAAAAATTCCACATTTTTACGTTTAGGTATAAACCGATTTTCCTGCATTAAAACATTTCGCAATCCATATCAAGTTGATTCATATCACTAACGTGACATATTCAAGTTAATTAACCTTCTTCATCTTACAGAAGTTGGCATAGAGCCAAAACGGCAGTGCATTAGGAAAAATTCCACAATTTTACATTTAGGTATAAAACCGATTTTCTTGCATGTACATATTTAGAAATCCATATCATATTGCTTCAAATCATTAGCTTAACATATTAAAGTAAACTAAACTTCTTCCATCTTACAGAAGTTGGCATAAAGCCAAAACGACAGTGCATTTGGAAAAATTCCAGAATTTTACATTTAGGTATAAAACCGATTTTCTTGCATGTACATATTTAGAGATCCATGTCAAGTTACCTCAAATATTCTTCTTACTGAAGTTGGCATAAAGCCAAAACCGCAGTGCATTAGGAAAAATTTGACATTTAGGTATAAAACCGATTTTCTTGCATGTACACATTTAGAAATACCTATTAAGTTGCTTCAAATCATTAGCTTCACAAATTAAAGTTAATTAACCTTCTTCATTGTACAGAAGTTGGCATAAAGCCAAAACGGCAGAGCATTTGGAACAATTCCACAATTTTTCATTTAGGTATAAAACCGATTTTCTTGCATGTACACATTTAGAAATCCATATCAAGTTGCTTTAAGTCATTAGCTTCACATATTAAAGTTAATTAACCTTCTTCATCTTACTGAAGTTGGCATAAAGCCAAAACGGCAGTGCATTTGGAAAAAATTCCAGAATTTTACATTTGGGTATAAAACCGATTTTCTTGCATATACACATTTAGAAATCCATATGAGTTTCTTCAAATTATAACTTCATATATTAAAATTAATTTACCTTCTTCATCTTACAGAAGTTGGCATAAAGCCAAAACGGCAGAGCATTTGGAAAATTCCACAATTTTTCTTTTAGGTATAAAACCGATTTTCTTGCATGTACACATTTAGAAATCCATATCAATTTGCCTCAAATCATAAGCTTAACATATTAAAGTTAATTAGCCTTCTTCATCTTACAGATGTTGGCATAAAGCCAAAACAGCAGTGCATTTGGAAAATTCCAGAATTTTACATTTAGGTATAAAACCGACTTTCTTGCATGTACACATTTAGAAATCCATATCAAGTTGCTTTTAATCATTAGCTTAACATATTAAAGGTTATTAACCTTCTTCATCTTACAGAAGTTGGCATAAAGCCAAAACAGCAGTGCATTTGGAAAAATTCCAGAATTTTACATTTAGGTATAAAACCGACTTTTTTGCATGTACACATTTAGAAATAAATATCAAGTTGCCTCAGATCATTAGCGTCACACATAAAGTTAATTAACCTTCTTCATTTTACTGAAGTTGGCATAAAGCCAAAACGGCAGTGCATTTGGAAATTTCCAGAATTTTACATTTGGGTATAAAACCGATTTTCTTGCATGTACACATTTAGAATACGTACTAAAGTTGGCATAAAGCCGTAACGACTATGCATTTGGAAAAATTCCACAATTTTACATTTAGGTATAAAACCGATTTTCTTGCATGTACACATTTAGAAATACATATGAATTTGCTCCAAATCGATAACTTCATATATTAAAATTAATTTACCTTCTTCATCTTACAGAAGTTGGCATAAAGCCAAAACGGCAGAGCATTTGGAAAAATTCCACAATTTTTCATTTAGGTATAAAACCGATTTTCTGGCATGTACACATTTAGAAATCCATATCAAGTTGCTTTAAATCATTAGCTTCACATATTAATGTTAATTAAGCTTCTTCATCTTACCGAAATTGGCATAAAGCAAAAACGGCAGTGCATTTGGAAAATTCCAGAATTTTACATTTGGGTATAAAACCGATTTTCTTGCATGTACACATTTAGAAATACATTTGAATTTGCTCCAAATCGATAACTTCATATATTAAAATTAATTCACCTTCTTCATCTTACAGAAGTTGGCATAAAGCCAAAACGGCAGAGCATTTGGGAAAATTCCACAATTTTTCTTTTAGGTATAAAACCGATTTTCTTGCATGTACACATTTAGAAATCCATATCAAGTTGCTTTAAATCATTAGCTTCACATATTAATGTTAATTAAGCTTCTTCATCTTACCGAAATTGGCATAAAGCCAAAACGGCAGTGCATTTGGAAAATTCCAGAATTTTACATTTAGGTATAAAACCGATTTTCTTGCATGTACACATTTAGAAATACATATGAATTTGCTTCAAATCGATAACTTCATATATTAAAGTTTATTTACCTTCTTCATCTTACAGAAGTTGGCATAAAGCCAAAACGGCAGAGCATTTGGGAAAATTCCACAATTTTTCTTTTAGGTATAAAACCGATTTTCTTGCATGTACACATTTAGAAATCCATATCAAGTTGCGTTAAATCATTAGCTTTACATATTAAAGTTAATTAACCTTCTTCATCTTACTGAAGTTGGCATTAAGCCAAAACAGCAGTGCATTTGGAAAAAATCCACAATTTTTCTTTAAGGCATAAGACCTACTTACTGGCATGTACACATTTAGAAATCCATATCAAGTTGCCTCAAATCATTAGCCTTACATATTAAAGTAAGTTTACCTTCTTCATCTTACAGAAGTTGGCATTAAGCCATAACGGCAGTGCGTTTGGAAAAAATTCCACAACTTTTCTTATAGGTATAAAACCGATTTTCTTGCATGTACACATTTAGAAATACATATGAATTTGCTCCAAATCGATAACTTCATATATTAAAATTAATTTACCTTATTCATCTTACAGAAGTTGGCATAAAGCCAAAACGGCAGAGCATTTGAAAAAATTCCATAATTTTACATTTAGGTATAAAACCGACTTTCTTGCATGTACACATTTATAAATCCATATCAAGTTTCTTCATATCAATAGCTTTACATATTAAAGTTAATTAACCTTCTTCATCTTACTGAAGTTGGCATTAAACCAAAACAGCAGTGCATTTGGAAAAAATCCACAATTTTTCTTTAAGGTATAAAACCGACTTACTGGCATGTACACATTTAGAAATCCATATCAAGTTGCCTCAAATCATTAGCTTTCCTTATTAAAGTAAGTTTACCTTCTTCATCTTACAGAAGTTGGCATAAAGCCAAAACAGCAGTGCATTTGGAAAAATTCCGCAATTTTTCATTTAGGCATAAAACCGACTTTTTTGCATCTACACATTTAGAAATCCATATCAAGTTGCCTCAAATCATTAGCGTCACACATAAAGTTAATTAACCTACTTCATCTTACTAAAGTTGGCATAAAGCCATAACGGCTATGCATTTGGAAAAATTCCACAATTTTACATTTAGGTTGTTTAAATAGATGCGCACTTTCACTTCGATCTTTGTGACACTTACCACTT